>NW_019726227.1:153681-335941 GCF_002891405.2 Cryptotermes secundus
TGTCCCCTACCAACTAGTTCTTCTTGCCTACCGCCTTCCTAGTGCTATTGACCTCAAGTTCCTGGATTTTCTGGCCGTCCCCCCCCCTACTTAGTACACATCATATGGTCTTTATCGCTCTCAACAATCTCGACAGACGTGGAACATCCTTTCCCTCAAGAGAATCCTACTAGCCACACCAGTTCTTCGTCATGTCATTGACGTCAATAGCCTGTCCTCAACCTACCGGTTTTTCTTGACTACCGCACTTCCTAGTGCTATTGACCTCAGTTTCCTGTACTCACTGGCCGTTCCCCCTCTCCCTTAGTCACACACCATATATGGCCTTAATCGCTCTCCACTGCTCCCATTGGTCCGTTCTCCCTAACCAACCCCCCCTGCCTACTTCGTATATAAGCAGCACCTTCCACATCCTATCACCACAGCTACTGCTCTCTGCAGCTATTCAACTGCTCTGAAGATGGAGGCGCTACGTTCCTCCGAAACGTCGGCCAAAACGAAGAATACACGGTGCCTAAACCCAGAAGACAACTTTCTTCAGATAAGAACATGTCTACAAAGTGACAGACAAAGTGACAGTGTCATATTTGATTAGCTGTGTATTACTGAATTGACTGAATTACTCTGACAATATGGTGCACTGTGATATCATAATTAACACAGCTGTGTGCCCTCTGTGATCAAGTGGTCAGAGTTCCTGTCTATAGATCCAGAGGTCCCGGGTTCAATTCCTGACACTACCAGGTTTTCTGAGAAGTAGTGGGTGTGGAACAGGGTCCACTCAGCCTTGTGAAGATAACTGAGGAGGTACCTGAATGGAAAAGTAGCAGTTCCGGTCTAGAAAACCACAATTAACGGTTGTGGGGATTCGTTGCACTGATCAAGCGACACCCACTATCTGCTAAAGTTGGCATTAACTTCTCTAACAAGTGGCGGCCGCTCAGTTAGTATAGTTCACTTGTGGACTAAAGTCACGGAGTTTGTTCTTTTGTGTGACAACTTTTCATTCAGTGAGAACAATCACATTTCTGTCATTTTCCTTCATATTATTTAAAATCAAACAATAAATATATGTTGACCGTTATTGATAATACTAGAAAATTGATACATAATTTGGATAATTGTGAACACTACCCACAAATAAGAATGAATTCTTGATGGAATTATGACCAGAATATAATGAAGAAACACACCACCAACCATCTTCCCAAATCCAGATTAAATAAATACTTCTCAATGTTCATTCCATGCAGACTGAAGGGGAATAAAAGTAACATCTGGATGTAAGAATATAATGTAAGGAACAATGAAGACAAGTCTATGCTTTCAAGTATGAATTACTGTGATCCTGGATCCTACACATGCAGCTAAGGTGGCAGTAGAGCAACACTCCTCTGTAAGGTTTCTCTGGGGAGCAGTGACATAATGCTAAATACAGAAAATCTTAAATGAAGGAAGGGTAAAATTTAACACTAAGAATGGGACTTGGAATCTTTGAACATTACTTGGGAACAAACCTTAAATTGAGAAACAGCAAATGAGGATTCCATTGTAATGCCAGCTGACAGAATGTACTTGAAAACTTAACATGGAAATTCATGGTCTACTAGACCCTGCATTCTGTAGTAAAACATTACTGACTTTGTAGAAGTAAGGGAAGAGTGGAAACAACTGTACTGTACTGAATCTGGCTGGTCTCAAACTCAAAATCTGCATAGAAATAATCACAAAACCCATTTAAAATCACTACTACATTCTCCCAGTTTATGATGAGATGTTTAATGTGTGACTGATACCTAGCTTTTTGTTAGGTATGTGAAAGGGAAATATAATGTGAATGACATGCACACTGCATTAAAAAAATCTTTGGTTAAAATATCACCTTGACAGAATGAGATCACTTGAGAGATCTACACATATAAATGCAAATATGCAAAGAAATCTCACAAAATCATGGGCTGTTGTAGCTCAGAAAGTCAAAGAGATTTGAGTATTCAACTAAGAATTCATCTTGTGGAAACACTAAAGAGAAAAAAAATATAACTAACCTTGCTTGATTTATTATTATTGCATATCTATGAGATGCCCCTCCAACGCAGGTGACAATGTTCCTTCCATGTTGTTTGAAACCTTCCAGGACACATACTTGTGAATGGACTCTGCATGTGTGCGTCTGTGTCGTGCCAAATTCCCCTGGTCTGGAAAGTGCTTCTGACATATCTCACATTTATAAGGCTTTGCGCCAATATGTGTGTGACTGTGCTGTACCAAGTATCTGTGCTGCATGAAACTCTTATCACATGAGTCACACTTGTGAGGCTTCTCCCCTGAGTGGGAACGCGTATGCACCAGAAGATAACTACTAGATGAAAATCTCCTGTTGCACAGGTGACACCTGTATGGCTTGTCTCCAGTGTGGGTTCGTGTGTGGGCCACTAGATGTCCCTGTTGAGAGAAACCTTTGTTGCAAAAATCACAAATAAAAGGCTTCTCTCCTGTATGTGTCCGTCTGTGGTGCACCAAATGTGTCCGCTGGGTGAAACGCTTAGTGCAGAAGTCACACTTGAAAGGTTTTTCACCAGGATGCGTTCGGAGATGCAGTGCAAGGTTACCTCGCTGAGTAAAACTCTTATTGCATATTTCACACTGGTATGGTTTTTCTCCAGTATGAATACGTCTGTGTTCAGTCAAATGGCCTTGCCTTGTGAAACTCTTTGTGCACAGATCACATTGGTATGTCTTCCTCTGAGGATTTGAACACACTTTCTTATTGTCTTTAGACTTACACTGTTTCACGCCTAATATTATGGAACAATTATTTCCAGGATGTTCGCTCCGTGATGAGATGCCACTGTCATCTCCTTGTTGGCTGTCAGCATGCTCTGCAAACATACTGGTTCCACCAATGAAGTCTTCCATACCAATAATGAGCTCCACACTGTGAACAAACAAGCCACATGGGTGCTTCAGTTGGAAATTGTTTTTCCTGTGGGGAAACAGAAAAATTATATAAGCCAAAATGTGGTAGCTCATGAAATGGTTAAGCTCAGAAAAGACTTGAACCGGGGAAAGTGAAGATATGAAACTGACTGATTCTGAACCAGATGACAAAAGGATTGTTTTTTCACTTCCATATTCACTACAGCCATAAAACCCACCCAATCTTGTATCTAACAAGTAACTAGGCCTTGATTGCCAGGGTGAAATTGATAAAATAAGAAACAGGCCATCAACTTATCCAGTGCTGAGAACATTACAACCCATCTATTTAAAACTACTACAATTTGTAATTCGCCCATATTTCACTCATTAATGCATATTTTTTTCCATTGGCGCTACAGCCCTCATTTGGGCCTAGGCCTACCTCCATGAAACTCTCCGTTCAGTTTTACTAGATCTTAGACATACAGTAGGACTCCTTGGGCGGATGATCAGCTCGTCGCAAGGCCTCTACCTGTACACAAACACACAAAAACGCACACAAACATCCATGCCCTGAGTGGGATTCGAACCCATGATCCCGGCTTCCGAGCGAGCAAAGACAGTGCATGCCTTAGACCGCTCGGCTACCGTGACCGGCCATTAATGCATATACTGCCTCTAATTTGTTCTGGCTGTCTAAAAGTCATAACTTTCGTTTGTTCACCAGTTATCTCCATGGATAATTCTGCAGCTATAATATTCAAATTGCATACAGAGTACTGCAGATCTAGCCAGAAAGCTCTAATCATCTACAAATGGCATAATATTAACATTCAAATTTTTACTAATACAGATACTGAGATTCATTATGTTGTTTATATACTTATATATGATGATGAGAAACTATAGGCTTATTGCATATGATCTTGAAGTAACTAAACTGAGTTCCAGTTGACTGTCAGTACTGTGTAATATACGGAACAGAAGTAACTTCAGAAAGTATGTGCATATATAGGACTTACCTCTCTGAACAGAAAACATGGTCTTGTATCATCACCTCATCCTCAGGCTCCTGTTTGATTACAGTGTCATCCCGTACCTCCTGCTGATATAAAATGAGCCAGATTAGCAAGCAGAAGCGATGTGAACCAGCATGCCTTGTAAGCTACACTTAGGTACACAGTTGTTATGTAGCAAATAAGCCAGTGACTATACAAAAAAGACTAAAAGTTTCTTGCTCTGCCAAACTGATTAGAAATGTCAAATAAGAAGTCACTTTGCAAGCAATGCTGTAGATTATATGGAGGCATATTTCCAGCATTTATCAGTAGGGATGGAGGACAGTGCTAGAAACTTCAGCCAGGAATTTGAACAGGTTAGTACACAAATATGAAGCACGAGCGTCGCCCACTGCATTGTGCTGTTAAGTTAAATTATAACGTTGTTCCTCCTAATTACACAAATGTCTGTGTTACTGCCTGAACTGAGTAACAACCTGCTGAAGAGTAACTCACTCTGGCATCTCCCTGTGGTTCCTGTTTTACAGCAATGAGGTGTTTCTTCTTATGGAATGAAGAACTTTCAACAGCTGATGATTCAGGGTCCTGTTTGACTCCATGTGTGTCCTGCTGCAACACAGTGTCTAATAAGGAGCAGTATTCAAACTACAACAAAAGTATCCTTGAGCAATCAGCCATGATAGTATGGAGACTGCCTCTGCCACAAGCATTGCAGATTGATGTGATGTGTGAGGCATGCATATGGTTCGCTTGGGATCCTTGTTTGAAAGCAGACAAATATGGGAGCAGAGCATGGACTCAGATATCCACTTACTCAAGCCCAGGCCACAGATAATGCTGCGGAACCTGCAGTCTGGAATATCCACTGAATAAGGCAATCAACAGAAGCCATGGGAACAAGAATTAAGGCTCATGAATGTCCCAGGCTTTTCCATATTTGGCAGCAATGGTTGCGGTGATGCCGTTCAATGCATAAACACCAGACTCTGCCAACTGCTCCACTACTGGTCCAGTCTTCTATAAGGACATGGACTCTGACAGCCAACTGCATACAAGGTGCTCTGTCAGTTCCTGAAGGAGGCAGAGACAGTCTCGGATGGGAGAATTAATTCCACATGGACACCACTGATTACCAAGAAAACTTCACTGCATTCAGTAGCTATTAAAGTTTCAAATCCTGTACAGTACGTTAACATTAACAAGCCCTTACATTGTACAATATGTTGTCACAGAAATGATGTTTTTCGCAGCTCAAAAATTAAAATCAAGCAAATCAATATGATGTAAATTGTTAAAACACATATAACTGGCCAAACTAGCTTTAATAACTTAATAACCATTAATCAACCAACAGATGATTAAAATAACCATGAATAGGAACTTACATTATCATTAGAAATTGGAACTTAGTAACTTTCTAACTCTTCATCCAGAAAATTTTGGATTGCAGTAGCGTAGTTGGTTGAGGCACTGTGCTACAAGCTGGAAGGTTGCGGGATCAAATTCCAATGAGGTCACTGGATTTTTTTTTTCAGTTGACCTAATCCTTCCAGCAACACTATGGCCCTAGGGTCGACTCAGCCTCTAACAGAAATGAGTACCAGGAATATTCTCGGAATGTTCTTGGGAGTAAAGGGCGGCCAGTTCATAAGGCTGACAACCTTACCGCCATCTATGAGCTGATTGTCTAGAAAATGTGGGAACCTAGGCATCTCACAACCCTATGGGCCTCCACGGCTTGTTACTGGGATAGCTTTACTTTCCTTTTTACTTTTTTCACCTGTATTCAGCATAACATGAGAATATGATTTCTGTTTCTATGTACTTCATACTGTTTCACGGTTGTTTCCAAACCAATGCAAGCAACACACTGATGGACCCCTACATGGCAGGCAACTCATCCATAAACCAATTCTAAATGGTTTTGATGATGGTCATATTACTCACTACTTCTGCGTTTCCAGACTTTGTCCAGTGTCTTACTTAACACTCCAAACTGGCCTTGGTTCAGAAATTGTATGTTTCTATCCTCAGGTAAAATATCTAATACCAATCACTGGACCAAGCCCAGTAATTTGGATTTCCTTCACCTATCATACCCAAATGAGTAGGTATGTACCCATTTCCTAGACGAGGTGCAAACAAAGCGTTTCAGTTTGGAATATGAAGACACTGGAAAAAGTCCAGAAATTCAGCTCATCTAGAGACTGCAACAGCTGTTGCAGTTACAATAAACACAAACTACCGAATTTCAATGAAAACAATGACACACCTGATGGAGTAGCAGCATATATACACTGAATTCTATGTTGTGTAATTTTCTAAAATCCTCTTTGACTCTGATATGCAAAACAGAAATTGCACTCACCTTGAATTCACTCTTGACAGAGCAAAACAGGACAGGGGAATCTTCCTGTTTGAAATGAACCAGCTTAAACTCATTTAGTGTTGGGCCCATATCAGTGTCGGCACCAGGCTCCTCTTTGATCACGCTCATGTTGTGGTCCGCCCTCACTTCATTGTGAACACATACACAAATGAAGAAAGTACACAGAACTGGACATCCAGTGTCCTCTGGGCTTCATTATATTTAAAAGACTAATTTGAAACATGTCCAACAAAAGTATTAAATGACTGTTTCAAATTACCTTTATGTAGAAGAGTCCTGTTTCAAAAACTGATTAATCAAGTCAACCAGTCAAGAATTCTCTGCCATTCATCAACTTGGAAGTTCAATACTGTGTTCAAAACACTGAATCCTGCATGAGCTACATGAATCCTGTTCACATTCTCACACCTTGGTGCATCTAATAATCTCTTTAAACAATCCTAAATGATAACTACGATAAGTTTTTAAAAAATAACTCTATATATATATGACTGGTACTAAGAATAATGATCATCTTCATGTACCTGATTCTCATTTATAATCTTATCAGAGACGTGTATATTACTCAGGTGTCAAGCTATTTAATGTATTACCTAACAGTATCACAATTTTCAGAACAGACAAAAATCAATTTTGGAAGGCTTTACTAAGATATCTGCTGAGAAATTATTTTTACTCTATCGATGAATTTATAGAGCATATAATAGTTATTATTTTTAAGGTGAGTTACCCCATGCACTGTGACCATTTATTGATCTATTGTGCATCCCCCTCTTTAATTATTCTAACTAGTCTCCATGCCCTTCCAGTACTGGTGCTCACTAACAGCCCCGTTCTGCAAGGGAGGTCGGCCCTCTCCGGTAGTGGTCCATGATACTTCCCCATCTATTGGATGGTAGATAGGGAAGTAAATCTACGACATGGGACACACGGCTTAAAGTCCCTCCCAGAGGACTTGTTCCCCTGAATTTTTCCGCCCTTAAAAATTCCTCTGCTGGGTTTGAACCCACACACCTTGAGTCATGAGGTGGGAACGTTACCCCTAGACTACAGAGGCCGCTCATACACGAGTTACAAAGATAGAGGATAAATAAATGTTATGAGTAAACATATTGTAAGTTACTCCCTTTGGTTGGATTTAATAGCGGCTGTACTGATTAATTTAATACTTGTCAATTCTAGCCAGTTAAGGCTGAGAATGGACTTAACATGTATGTATTTTTCTAAATGGGAAAATTGGACTGACAACTTGTGCTCTTTGCATGAGGCTCTATTTACCTTATACATATTTTAATATATTATATCTTAAATTTTATATGTTATATTTAATACTGTATATTTATATTTATTGCATGTGATCTTTTATGTAAGACTTTGTATGTGACAAATTTTATATCCAGCCCTACTGGGTAACAACTGGATCTATGAAATGTAATTACAAATAAATAAATAAATAAATAAATGTCTTGATACTGGCTTCAATTTTCTGTCCTCTAAGGTACCCAATAACGAAGTGCAGAACAAACACACAAAACATATCTATATTCTTCATCTTAGTTACAGTCAGAATACAGTGTCTCCCGCCATTATAACATTTAAAATGATTTTTGATCTCACAGCACACCTTTTTGGATAGTTGCGATCAGGTCAATTTGGCAAAAGTAAACTCAATGTAACTCTACCACCAGAAATTCCAATCAATTTAAGGTTACCGCAACTAACTTACGCCTTCTGATATACTACCAAATTCATTTTACTTACACGCATGCAAGTAGAAGAGCAAAAATTCAGATATAATATGCCCCGTTCAAATCAACCTATAGCAGCAATATCATGTTTTCTTGAGACAGTTCAGAAAATTTCACCAACTTTGAATTTACAGAATCCTTCAAAGTAACATGTTCTGTATCAAACAAACTACACGGTAGGTGACATCTTACGCAATTGGCATACGTAATTTATATAATATTACCTACACTCAAGACAAGTCCACGTTACACTTAACCGTCACTAATCTAACACATAGGCCGAATAGGTAACCCACGATAACAAGACATTGCTTGTCCAAAAATTGACTAGCTTCCGGAAACATCATGTCGCAGGGATTCTAGTATGCCGTGACCTTTATCCGAGAATTAAAAGTAACAAACATAAAATAAATTGCTTCCCACATTTTTTTCACAGGCTTATTATACTGAAAAATTCATGCACGCATGTAGAGCAAAAGTACTGACTATGTTTGACAGGAGGAAAGCAAGTATCCGTCCGTGGCTGATAACTGGAACGTCATTTTAACCTTTCAATACCACAGACTATAGATTGTCAATTTATAAATAATGAAGTAGAAATGATAGGCAAGGATGTTGTTGGAGCCTAATTTGAGGTATCCCGGAGTTTTGCTGAAGATTTATTGTAGATTGCAATACACAGCTCCCATACCAATTCCACGGATTTCAGCAGTGCAACAAGCTTGGAACCTAACCGTCATTGAAAAGGATGAACATTGTGTTTATTCACCTGCTTTAAAGGATTGTAAAACATTCATTTTGTATTGTTGCTGCACAGGTCACATAGTGTGATATGGCAGAATGGTAATAAATGAGATGTGACTGATGTATAAGGAAGCAATTGGGAAACATTTTAATCAATTCTCCCACATTTTTCATGATGGAACGAAAATCTATCAGGATCCTAGCTTGTAGGCCAAGATTGGGCCCAAGACCTAATATGAATCAGGAATGCTAAATACTGCACTGAATTATTTGCTGGTTCGTTATTCAACACAAAATTAATTTATATACCTATATTTCATACATTTTCATTTTAAATTACTATATATATGTATACACACACGATATCTGCTTGTAAATACAAAAGTACACATTTCTGATGTCATGTTTACCACATGAAAGTTCTCTATCTTGATTTTATATTGTTAGAGTGGCAAACATGTATGCAAGGTTGCGAGTTCAGTTGATGTTGTTGATCCCTCTAGTGTGAGACCGAGAAGACTGCACAAGCAGTCAGAACCTATCCATATATCTGCTGTTTAAACTGAACGCAAGTGACTTTCAGTCCAGCAGAAGAGTTGCAAAATGCATGCCTCTGTAACTGAAACAACACAGCAAGTATTGCAGCACCAACGAGATTATGTTGACTGGCTGGCAGGCAACTGGACAAAGAAGTACCTGGATTATAAAATTTGGTTCAAAGGTTGTTGTAAATGCCAGAGCAATAAATATGCTGCATATTTTCCTAGTGAAAATATTAACTTGTAATATGTCACATGATACCCAAGGAGGCAAACTAGATTTATTTGCACTTCTGTCAGCTGTGCCTGTGTCCACATTGCAATGTTGTTTCCACCAACAGAAAGCATACATGCAGAAATATTATAGTATAGTACTTTGATTCCAGTGATGGAAGCACCGCTAGCAGTGTAGGAAATAACAGACAACTGTATTATTGGCTTAAGACTATACTGATGATTGCTTCTTTGTTGCTCATTTTAGAATGCTGAATGAACACAAAATATTTTTGTCAAATGAGAAATTCTTACATGCCCTGAGTACAGAGATAGATGAGAAAGGAAACAGCCCTGTCTCAGTTTCCCAGAATTTGTGTAGAGTGCCTGAAGAGAACCATGAGAACTTCAGTCATAACTATCAAAACTGGAACACGACAGCTGAGGTTTTTCTAGTTTTCTTCGTTTCCTCTCTGCAAAACTGCTCCTTCTCACATTCATCTTGATTTCCAGTACAGAGTTATAATACCACATATGCAGTGCAACTTAACATCTGGAGATGATACAACATAACCAAATAAACAACAGTACAGTGTTTCCATGGCTTCAACAGTCTGTGTTATAAGAAGAAATTTCTGATGTTTTGGAGGAATCTGCTTCCCCTACATTCAGAGTTGTGTGGGGAAGGCAGAAGGCGGAAAGCAGAAGCCAGGAAGTAAAAGTAACATTATACCAGATGCATGTGCCACTAGTATCGTCACTTCATAATGCTCTTGTTTCTGTCAGTGGTTTTCAGGAGCTGGGGAATACTGCATACAAATACCAATGTTGAGACTGTTTGCCATGTTCCACATGCAGCATACAAATACTTCATAATGTAAAATGTTCCATCGGTCCATGTCCTTGACTATCACTGACAGCTTAAAGATGTGTGTTTCCATGAATAACTTTAGAATCAACCGGCTCATGTTCAAGTAATTCTGTTAGAGGAGGATACCTTACATTAACAATGGCTGTTCAGAGAGGCATGCTATAGTTTCACAAGGCTGTATTTCGATAACCATTATACACATTGTTGAAGCTATTCACTCAGTCGAAGCTTAACTCAGAAAGTTTCTGTCAGTAAATATCCACATACATTCCCTTTGCAGATATTTACCTGATAACCAATTTAGCCCACTTGTAGAGTTACTGCTATTACAGCCATAGTTCAAGTACATTGGTCACCGGTCCACCACGGCCATGCAAGCCACTCTTGATGTAACTCCATGAGAATATTTCATGGGTCAAGTGAGTGGGGCCTGGGAAGTGGACGTGAAGGTGAGGACTTATTACATTAACTTCAAAATCACATAATTTGATGTTCCACGACTTTCATGTAGAGTTATCAAAAGTGCTGGGCAGCTGGCTGACCCAAACAGGGTCACTATTGGCTAGATATGTCATGCCTTTAATGGAACCTATGCTAAGGAAATTTACACACAGAAACTTCCTTGGTTAAAATTAATTTCAGTGAGTTGTTCCTTTGATAATAAGTATAATGGTTAAGAGAACAAACACAGCCTCCTAAATACCAGAGTGATCTTCTACATGTACTTTGTAATATCCTGCCCCTCTTAAGTACAAGACAGATATAGTTTTCACATGATAGATACATGTGAAAGAATATTCTTGACGATACCATGCAGTCTCCCTCTTATGTCATTCCTGGCATTCATAGTGATTGTGTTGGTTTATAGGTTGTTGAATCCATAACCCATATTTCTACAGACATTTCCGTCCCCTGCATTTCACAAATGCGTAGATGCACAGTGGGTAAAAAAAAAAAAAAAGAGGCTATATATAAATAATACTGATAATTTGTGGAGAGAATGGCTGCCTGAGTCAGTAGAAAGTACAGTACTTGGCATAGCCAGCAGCCTCTAACTTTTAATATAACATTTGTGCCAACAGCAGAAAGCTTTTGAATCATGTAAATAACATGTACCAATGTGGTCCCTACCTCCCAGAAAACATACTGCATTCCCATCACAAGAATCAGTGTTCGGGGAAAAGATTGCTGTTTAGTGTGAGAACTGAATGGACCACATAAATAAACTGTGAGTGCGAAATGAGGAGTTACTGAATGGTGCATACAATTACCACTGCATGCTAAAGTAAATACATTACAATTTATAGTCAAACAAATACTGGAAATTTGTCAAGTAAAGAAAATGCCATGTGTAAGCACCTTGCTTTGCTATGGTTTGTAAATACTATTGTTATTCTCCAGCTGTAATTAAATGCAATATTTCTTTGCAGTGCCAAATTTTGCTTCAATTATTACAAACTGTCAGGGAAAATGACTCTGGATTTTCAAATGATGTGCAATCCAAATTTGATCACAGCGACTAAACCTATCACTGCCATTCAAAACGTAGAGAACTGACATATATTGTAATGCACTGACACACAGACCAGTAGTAATTCTGATGACAAGCTTCAACACAGTGTCACCACAAAACACACTTCTTGTCTGGGTTCATCAGGCTCCCTGCGGGGCAACCCCATGCATCAGCAAACTCCTTTGAGTTCGAGAGTGTCCCAATAACTCTAAACCTACTGGGGCTGTGAACTCCGTCCACCACACGTGACTTGAGAGCCCCTAGTGTTGAGTTTCCACACCACATCTGTAAACAATATACAAACATTTCTTAAGCTTTCATGTGGTGTGTCTCGAGGGGCTGGAGGCTGAGTCATGGAGATTTTGTCTGATGTGAGGGTATTTCCTTAAAAAATGTATGTGAAGCTATTTTGGTTTCATTAGTTTAATATATTCAACACTGAACTACTTCAGTGTTTTGTGTAATATTATTACTGAAATCAAATAAGTGACATGGGGCAGAATATGGATGGAGAGAACTTAGAAGTATTCAAAATGTGGTAACAACCTGAAATGAAGACAGATGGGAAGGAACAGGTGATCTGCATTCATCTGGTTTTAAATAGATCAAATTGTGTGTTTTTGTGAGGATGGCGATGATCCATAAGAGGGCATTTCTTGTACAGGGGCAGTGGAAAATTAATGTACTTCAACCAACAAAATGAGAGCACACAATATATGGTAACTCTTTTCCCACTGAAGTTAATTCTGTTTGTGTGTTACTACAATATGTGGTTGTGGGTGATGATGCTGATGTTTCGGAGGTATATGCTTCCTCCATCTTCAGGGTCGATCTTTGTATTGTCACGTATTGGGTGTATAACGTGACAAATAACTTCACGCCATATTGGATATAGCAAATTTATTCCACTCGCTCTTACAATCACACCATTTACAATCTCACAATTACTGCCATTGGCAGTATCACAAATACTCCGGTGAAAGATAGACAGCATTGACTGGTTACTCTTTCTCTAGTAACTGGCTCAATCCTCACTACTCAATAACTAATCACTCACTAACTAACTGACTGACTGAATACTGACTAACTACTCACTCCCTGGCTAACTCATAACTAACTGTTGAATAGTGTTTGCTGCTCCTTATTTAGCCTCGTTATGGACAACACAGAAAACAGTTACATAATAGGTACCATTGTTGCATAACGTTGTGTTTACCGACTGCCTAGGAACAGTGGTTGCACAGACTCCCCGCTGTGTTTACAAAGGCGTTGCTGGGCAACGCTGCCGGGAGTTGTTTATGGCTACGTAGCAACTGCGGCATCCCGTGTTACATCACCGCGGCAATGGTTGCCTGGTGATGCCGCTCCGCTGCCACGTCACTGCAGGAAAGGAGGTGTTTACTGAGTGTTGCACACATACCCCAACGGAGTTTGGGTATGTGACATCACTCGTGAGATCACAGAGTTCACGCGACCCCCACCTCCTGCTACGCCATCCACATCACATTATTGATGAATTTCTGTGTATATATACACACTTTGACTCTGAAGATGGAGGCAGCAAGTACCTCTAAAACGTTGGAAACATTGCCTACAACCACACAGCATAGTAACACAAGAACAGAATTAATTTCAGTAATTACCAACTGTGAAAGACTAGAATCAGTAATATTTTACCATTTTCACATCAATTGGATCAGTTCTATGTCACCTGAATCGAGCAATTAATTTTAACATTGTTTCCCACTTGTATCCCTCATGAATTCCTAGTGTGGTCTGCGAGTAGCACTGGCACTCTGTTTCGAAGTGTATTTTAGTCTTCACTCCCAGTGACCATTCCACCAGCATTCCATACCCATCTGTCACCAGCATCTAGTACAAAAGACCCATTTGAAACTGTTGTACCAAGGAACTCAGTCTCACCCCACTCTTGTTCTTATTATTTATGTATGTCACATGTTCACTCTGTTTGAGTCCTCTATCAACTATAACATGAATCTTGCACTCACATGTGCGAAGCCAAGAAAGAAGAGCTGTTCAGGTGAATATTGTGAGAGACCTGGTAACAGCTGCTCACCCGGAATTCGGCTCCGGAATTTGTGGTATGCCCTGAGTGCCTCACGGAGGCCACCATTGTCTGCAATGTTCTCACCCTGCGTGTTGATACCATTTACCTGGAACACACAAGACATTAGTGCCTGTCAAGAGACTGTTACTGTGTGAAAAAATAATCCACTAGTGACTCACTGTAAAGTTCTCGCCGAGTTGTGATACGTTGTACTGACTGTATTGTTCCACAATACACTGTACACGATGCTCGTACTCTTGTAGTGTGTCCTCAGTCCACCATTGCTTGAGGTTCCCATCCTTGTCATAGCGACGACCTATGGAGGCACCAATTACATCAATGCGTCAAGTGATTAACAAAATAGTTAACCAACAGAATATGAAAGTAACAAAGTTTCTGATGGTGTGACTACTTAAATATCAAACTAATTAACTGACTATGAAAGTAACTAATCAACTTATTTGCTAGGTGTCTGACCAACAGACTAGCTTGTTATCAAAACAAATGCATCATGCAGGATCTTGTTTGAGCAATTTGTAATTATTTTGCCAACTGAGAAATATATTTGTTATGTCACCGGTAGAGTCATCACCATCATGAAAAAATGCCACCATTTGACCTGACCATAAGTTTCAACTAATTCACATCCCACCAAGAACGATGTTACAAAGAATTTAAGGACAAATTAAGGAAAAATGGTATATTGAGATAAAGGTATAACCATAAGCTTTATTAACTATATAACGAACCAGGTAGAGTGAATGAGATTAGAGTGGTAGAGATGGCTGGGACACCTTTTTAGAATGAAGGGGCAGAACCCTTGGAAAAAGTTAACTCTATGTAAACGAACCAGAGGGTACTCAATGAGTAGGCAGACCTGCTGTCAGGTGGCTGGTTCCAGTTGAAAAAGATCTGCAGACAGAGGGGGTTAGAAATTGGAGATGAAAGTCATACGATCGAGACCAATGATGAGCAACCATATAAGAGGCCAAGGTTTATCATGGACTGTTACCACCAGCAGAAGAAGGGAGGAAGAAGAAGGAGAAGAACTTCAATGTTATCCTGTGCAGATCCCAGTCACAAGAATATCTCCAGGTAATCTGCTAATTAGAACAAAATATATATTTGTTTCTCGATGCATACACCCAGAGTCACATCTGCCTTGATTAAACAAGGCTAAAACTATGTTGTTTTATATATGAAGCTCTTAGTTGAGATGGCAGTCCCATGCAATATACAGTGAAACCATCTAATTGTGTGCAATCCACTCACCTTGATCGTCAAAACCATGGGTAAGCTCATGCCCCATGATGGCTCCGATGGCTCCATAATTTAGGGACCTGCAATTGATAAAATCACAGCCACATGTTCAAACATCTCACATAAAATTTAAGTGTCATGTTGGCAGACACAATGGGTCTGAAGGGATTGTGCAGCAACTGCAGCTAAGTTAATCTTTGTCTGCAATTGTAATGCGTTTAATAATGGGATTCAGAATAAGGAACTTTAATGAATCATGGTATTTTTAGATGTTATTCTGAATTTATAAACTGTATGCGAGATATATCCAATTTGTTCATGCTCTACAGTATCAAATGAAAGCCTATAACTTTAAAACACAAAGACAGGAAATATTTACAAAACAAAAAGCATCTGTTATTAAGGTGCTGTATACTTTTCATATAAAATATATTTGTTAAACATGTGTTGCAGTTCCACAGCTCATATTCCACTGTATATTACAGACTGATGCTTAACAAGCTGGTACCAAATTACAGATTAAACAAGTAACTTCCGTTATGGGCTTCAAGACAATTTTGAGACACATTTCAATGTCTTTTCACAGCTGAGGAACTATTTCACAGCCCTGATCAGCCTTAAATTATTTCCTAACAAATATGAAGTAGCTAATAGAAGCTTGCCTATCAAAATGGAGGCTACTTTTGTTTCAAATTAGTATAAAAACGAGAATCAAGTATGGATGGAAAATTTTAACTTACTCAAGTCCTAAACCATAAAATGGAGGCTGAAGAATTCCAGCAGGAAATGCTGCAATAAAATTTTAAAATAGTTAGTATTAGAATTGAAAAAATAATATATCTAAGACATTTAAAAACTGTGATATGGTAGATATGGTTACTCACTGACTGAATTGAGGATGGGGGAGTAGAAGGCATTGACAGTTGTGGCAGGTGTCACCCATCTGAAACAAGTCATTATGAGGTCATAGAGACACAGAGAGAAAGAGAGAAAGAATTCTAGAAGGGAAATACATGAAGATTCTTAAACATTCAGGATTTAAGGTTATTACAGCAGTCAGTATGAGTATTACTACAATATTTTGGGATATGAAGCTGTGTAGTCTTGCAGAAGCTTACTTGGTTTACTCTCTGAGCCTGAGTATGAAGACAATACAGTCATCTGGAAAACTGATGACCTCCTACTAAACTACACACTGTCACATCCCAGAACACAGCACTCTCAAATACTGTGAAAAATTCAATATACACTTCAACTTCCAATTAATGCTCCCTAATTTAAGATTCATCCTCAATTAGTGTTTAATTTAAATGATCCCAAGTCAGTAAGATATTCCTACTTTCATATTTAAATCCACTGCTCCAGTAGAAACCTTCAATAGAGCTTCACTGTAATTAATTCCTTTCACCAGGTATCAAAGTATTATGTGGCCTGCTTCATCATTCTTCCATCCTCCCATACACATATCTGTGTATGTTCCACTAATGAAAGGATATCAACTCCGTCCTGTGAGATTGATAAATGTTTTTTTTCTCTCCTTTTTAATCTTTCATCCTTGACATGTTTCGGTCTGTTGTATAACAAAACAGCGCGGCCCAAACAACAGGACAACACTAATATTCTTGAAGAAAGCAGTCTTCTGGGATGTGGCACCGTGTAGATACTGTATTAACTGACATTTTGGAGGAACATATCACCTCCATCTTCAACATTAGTCTATTTGCACCTGCTCACGCTGGTTCTTCACTTGCACATTTTTACTTTTTTTCTTCTACCCTGAAGATGGAGGCGATATGTTCCGCCGAAACGTGGGTTAATACAATATCTACATGATGCCACATCCTGGAAGACTGCTTTCTTCATAGTCACCACTGTGAAAACCTCAAATCTTACACTAAATATTTTTGTTCATGGAAGAACAGAACTACAACATGGTAGACACTCAACTTCCTTTAAAGAGAGGCAGTATAGAGGACATGAACCAAATGGTTCTAAATTTTAACAAAGGCTTTTTAAACCACACTTTTAAATAAACTAGTTACAATAATTTATAAATATTTTCATATATTCATACACATCACTGTAGTTGTTAAAGGATCAGATTTCATGACATTGTAATGATACTGTATGTATGTATTGATATGGGCCAATCACATTGTAATAATAGTTTCTGCTTGTACTGATATATCCTTCTCTAGATAGTCACTCCGACCAAAACATGTCAAGGATGAAAGATCAAAAAGGAGAGAAGAATATTTATCAATTACACTGGACGGAGTTGATAACCTTGTATAATACTGCTAGTGTGACAGACCAGGATGAACCAAATCAAATGTTCTACTTAGCTTTGCATAGTAACAACATACATATCTATGTACTGGCTACCTACTCCCCATCAATCCAAGCTACCTGTTGTAATCTGGAGCCTTGCGCAAATCCTGAAGTGCTGTTTTGACTGACTCCTCTGACAATCTGAGGTATGTCTCGAACAGCAATCCATCCACCACTTCTGCCTGAAATATGAGCATGTCTAATTGGTACCTTGACATGAAGAAGGCACATGCATGGCATGCCATCAGAAACCACAGCGCCACTCACCCCCTCATAGTACTTCTCCAGCTCACCAGGGGTCAGAAGCCAGCCAGGGAATCCTATGAATGGCCTCATTGCATGAGCTTTCTCCAGAGTTCTTTCCTTTGTTTCAGTGTCCATCCAGTCCAGCTCCATGACAATCTCGGTAAAGGCAGTCCGAATGTCATTCACCATCTCCAATGCCTGCAATGCCAATGGTTTTTACTGTGCTGGATAAATTGCATAACTCTTCTCCTCCCTAGTGACTGCGTCTTGAGTACTTTCTGATTCCTTAACAGTTCTGGACTTGTATCACTGCAAGATAGCCCTACACTGAAGTAATTAGATCTATCCTGCTTTGGCAACACAACCAGAATGTTCACTGATATAACTGAAGAATCATGCCATAGAACTGCATCCTGAGCCTTCTCACATTATTGCAACTAACTCCCTAAGGTACACTTTAATATTATCCTGTTACATATAAGTGATCATTATCTTGTTTCATTATGTTTCCTGATGGAACTTCGATATGCATGAAAAATCAAACACCTATGACCTTAGTGCCATAGTTTCCATCCATTCTAGGTTCAGATCTTTCGGTGCACTGTTTTGAAATATACTGTATCTGATACACTTCCTTCATGGGATTAACAACAGTTCTGAACCAATCAATAAAACATAATTTCCCAAAATTTATCCTCCTCTAAATCTCATCATCATATTAATTTGCTACTTGCACATATAAAACTCTGACATAGTAAACTTTTGCAGAATTAGTGTAAAAATTGCACTTTTGATATGGTGTTTCTGGCAGGTTGCAGCAAATTATTTGTCTTGCATTGTTTCAAATTCCCTTCTCATGTCCTAGGTTATATATATGAAGATGGGGAAAAAGTAACTGCCAATATTATCTCTCAACTATCTCTAAGAAGCACTTATATGTACGGCCAAATTCATCCACAGAAGTTTAAAACATTTTTTTTTTCATACTATGAAAATATCCAACCTGACAGTGCTACCATAAATTCTTGACTGTGAAAGGGTTCAGCACTGTCTTAAAGACAATTTTGTTTCACAATAAT
This sequence comes from Cryptotermes secundus, assembly GCF_002891405.2. NCBI lineage: Eukaryota > Metazoa > Arthropoda > Insecta > Blattodea > Kalotermitidae > Cryptotermes > Cryptotermes secundus. Next base: position 172,624 of record NW_019726227.1, read on the forward strand.
TTCATATGATGGGTACAAACCTTTTCTCTGGACTCGTTGTTGAAGTGTTTCTGCACATACAGATAGCTAACAGCCATACCAAAATTTGAGTTCACATTTCCAGTGCAGCCTTTCCACCTGCAATTACAAATGGTACATCGTATTATTGTGCACTAGGAAATATGTTTCCCACTTAACACTTTTAAGCTTGGTTGTAGATATGTCATGCAACTGTTCTCATGCATTCAGTGCTTCAGTGAGCCCCAGCCTAGCATCCTAAAAAATCACTGGGAGCACACTGAAGAACATATCATTGTTATTGTATTTTAAAATTCCAGCATTTACTTCAAGAGACTGAGGTGAAACAAAACCACAATCAAGAGAGCTGGCACTGTGCTTGACTTCTGTTGTGCCTCATAAATAGCGGTAATGGCAGTACTAACAAGATTAAATTCACCTGGCAGTTTTCTGCTGCAATCCAAAGACTCTCTGGCTGAACCGAAAGGCAAGGTCCCGAAACTCTTGCAGTGTGAGCGGTGCTAATGTTGAAAAAACACTCCACCACACAAACCGCTCTGTGGAGAAAATGAACACCATTATAAAATGATACAGTGGAGGAATCAGGGCAACAGACACAAATGAAATGAGAATTATGTACCCCATAACATAACCAAATAGAAGCAAGGGAAACAATAGGTAAAGTAGTACAGGCCCTGGAAAGGGATAATTTCTACGTAAAAACAAGGGAATGCAGGAGAGAAATCATACAGATGGGGACAGTTGGATGTACCAGAATGAAATTGAGAACAGAGAGAAGTCTTATTGTTATGTAAAAGATTGTGAACAATATGGAGAGAAGTCTTATGGGTGGCTAAGATTACGGAGAGAAGCCATATGGGTGTGAGATTAGGGGAGAGAAGAAGACTTATGGGTGTGTAGCCTTATGCCAGTGCAAGATTAAGAGAGAAGCCTTATGGGTGTGAGATTATGGAAAGAAGCCTCATGGATGTGTTACATTACGGAGAGAAGCCTCATGGGTGCGTAGCATTATGGAGAGAAGCCTTATGGGTGTGTAAATTACGGAGAGAAGCCTTATGGGTGGCCTTATGGGTGTGTAAGTTACGGAGAGAAGCCTTGTGGCCTTATGGGTGTGTAAGTTACGGAGAGAAGCCTTATGGGTGTGTAAAAGATCACGGAGAGAGGCCTTATGGGTGTGTTGCAGAGAGAAGCCTCATGGGTGTGTCAAAGATCACGGATAGAGGCCTTATGGGTGTGTAAATTATGGAGAGAAGCCTTATCGGTGTGTAAAAGACTGAAAGGATTGCGCAGAGAAGTAATATAAGATAACAGACTAATGACGGAAAGCGGGGGAAGTCGTACGAATAAAATATTAAAGAAAAATCAGGGACAGTTTGACAGAAGTTGTATGAATGAACATAACAAAATGGAAGTAACGAATACAATAAATAAAGTAGTAGAGACCCTGGAATGGGACAGTTTCTATACAAAAACAACTGGCGAAGGAGAGGTTATAAATAGGGCGTGGTGGGTGTAGCGGACAGAAATCGAGAACGGAGAGAAGTCTTATGGGTGTATAAAAGATTGAGAGGATTATGGAGAGAAGTCATATGAATATGAGATAAAGGATGAATGATGGAAAGCGGGTGAAATGTCGTATAATTAATAAATAAAAAAAATAGGGACAGCTGGAGAGAAGTATGAATGAGGGAAGATGGGTGAGAAACAGTAAGAGAACATAGGAAAATGATGGAAAGCGGGAAAGAAGTCGTAAGGTTTTATACGAGGGTAAAGAACGTGAGGGGATGAGAGGTCTTGTGAGTGGCTTATATAGAAGGCAACAAAAAGAAACCTGAAGGATGGAACTCTCTTTCCATCAATGAGTAGTTTTGGACTTGCAAACTCATAATGATTTTACAACGAACATAAATCATGCCATGACTCCCACTGGGGCCTAAAACCTAGCATGAAGATGCTTGCAAGGGCCAACAGCAATGTAGCTGCATGGAAAGCAGCAGCAGAGGCAATTCAAGCTGATGGGTGCCATCAAAAAGAACAGTGTGCTCAGAGCGAAGGTCCTGGTGGATAACCCAGTCATGAGAATCATATGCAGGAGGCTTCTTATATTCCATCAAGGGGTAGACAAGAAGCAGTTTCCAAAACTTGCTTAGGCAGAAACCATCCCCTCTGTTCAAGTTGTTGTGATGGAACTCAACAGTAGAAGATAGCGCTCCTGATAACAAATTAATTTCTTAGTCTGCCAGCAGATGGTACTCACCAAGCGTGTCCTGGTCAGTGATGGACACCAGTGCTGCCAACTTCTGCAGGTAGGCGATATCCATGACAACCAAGTGGTCGCTATCATAGTCAAGTGTGACATTGGTATTGTCCAAGATATAATCTAGATATCTTGTCCAGTTCAGCTGTAAGTACAACAAAATTTGTGTCTTACTGACCTACTTATGGACTACTTAAATAAGCTACTGATTGACTAACAGACTACAAAACAAACTGACAGACTTGACCAAGAGGGTCAACCCTTCCATAAGGTACAGTTCCTCATTTTCCACAACCCAATGGCCAGCCTGTTTGCTCGTTTCACGAACTCCAGTTCAAAAGCCTTCCTATTGAACCAATCTGATGCCCTCTTGATCTTAAGACACAGCTGCCATCTTGTGCCTGGGTTCTTTATTCTCTTGTTGCCTCATATCTCCTGTCCTAGGCCTCGGCATCTTACACCATTTTTTTGTTTTCTGGGCCCTTCCAATATCCAGGTTTCTTGTACCACACTGTCCTGGTCATGTCTCTTGCAACTGTGTCCCCTACAACTTTTGTATCTCACTGCGGGTGAGAGCCAATTGCTTCCACAATCCACAATTTCACTGCATCCCTTGCATCGTGCCACTGCTGCATGATGAGACACCTTTATGTAGGCAGCAGTCAACTACCTTCGGGATCCAGTCTCCTCAGGGCACTTCTTTTGACTCTCTTCGTCACCCTGCTGCTAGCTGCCATCCCTACGCTGCTTCTTCCACCCTCTGACTGGTTTCACTATGGTATCTTCCTTTGGAACCTCTTGATGCTCTGCTGTACTCATTCTCCTCTGGTTTTGCCAACGACTCCATGGACTCCGATTTTCCAAGACAGGTCATCATCCTTTCCTGATGGTCTCCTAACTCGGCATTCTTTGCGTCTAACTTGACTATCATCCATTCTTGGATGGCTTTCATTTCGGCCAGCATTTTCATCAACTGCTGCATCTCCATAGTATGGCGGTATAACTTCTTACTGTGGTCTTCAGCCCAATAATTTGATTAATTTGATCCACTCCATCCCACTTCTGACACCAGTTGTCACGTTATTAGTGACTAAATTTGGGTTTCGGATTGGTAACTGTATTTATTGACCACTTACAGGACATAACTACAAATAATTATAACATTGTTACTTATTTTCAGACTACAAAGCACTCTGCACTTATCTTTACAGTCTCTCTACACCCGTCTTCACACATCTGTAACACAAGAAGTATAAAAGTCTCACTAAATTACACACTACACACTACAGTGCACATAAAGTCTCCAAATCACATGTTAAGTCTTCACAGGCTGACATTTCGTACTCTTCTAGCTTACTGTTTGCTTGCTGCACTCCTCCAGCTTATTGCTATACTCTGGTCGCTTACTTGCTCGCTCTCTCACTGCCCACTTCTTCAGAATCTGCTCACTTATGAAGACGCAGCATGGATACACCTCACAGAAAACATGTCACGTGATTCTATGCACTGTTGTGTGACATCACAGCACATGTGTCAGTTGCGTGGACAAAAATAAAATAAATCTCATGTGACCACTACCTACTATTTTGTGACATCACCATGGACACAAACAAACCATAACTTCCCCTATTGTTGCATGTGCATATTTCGGGCTTGGCCTAGGGATGACGTCCTTCTATTGTGTGTTGGAACATGTTTACAGAGCTGCGGCCTGGCAATGGGGATTCACATTAAAATATGTATACACTGAATGTGGGTATTAGTATGAAAATTTAAATTAAAAAGAGATCCCCACTGGAAAACTCATGTCAAAACTATTCTGATAGATATCATAGACATAAGGAGAGAGGAAAGAGCTGGCAAGAAATTGTAAAGGTAAAAGACAGAGTGAAGACTTATGCTGGAATGTTGACAATGGTGATGATACTACTACTATTACTAATTATTATTATTACTATTATTATTGTTCTAATTACTACTACTACTGCTACTGCTAATACTACTACTACTACTACTACTACTACTAGTAGTAGTAGTAATTAAAAGAACAACAACAGTAATAAGAATAACAACAACATAGAAAAGGAAGAGTGGGGGAGGCGTGACCATGTACAGGGGTTTCTTCATGATACAGCTCACCAGTAAACTATGAAATCACACAAGTTTTTGTACCTTTGTGTTAAGACTATCCTCCTCCTCTCTGAGGTCTGTGAGGTTCTGGAGTGTGAACACTGACATTTCATGAAAGAGGTTCTTGGTGTCACGCCGCACCTCAGCAGGAGTCATGATCTGTGGAGACATGAACCCACATTCTTGTGGTTGTAACTATCTATCTGATTGATATGTAGTGTTAAGTAAGGGGCCATGGCCTAATTTAATAGATAGCTCTATACATGCCTTGCAGGACTAATGAAAACCTGTGACACAGTTTCCACAGCAGTTTTCAGGATCAATATTTGAACATGGTCACAGTGCTGACAACTGTATTGTGTTGCAGTGTATCTACTCTCATGATAAGCTTTATAGGTAATCATTCTTCATTCATATTAGTCACACTGTACACTTGTATTCTGCATGTCTGCTGGGTAACTGGTTCCTCAAGCTTTTCATTAGTTTCTGTAGGCAAATACTGGTGCAGCTCTCAGTTGCCTGCTTACAAACAATTTTCTGTAGCACATTTCAGGGAAGAACAGCACTGAGCATAGCCCACTATGAGCCTAAGCCTTCTTGTGAAAGTACAGCTCCAGCATTAGGTGGTCACAAACTGAGAGTGTCATGCCCTGGTCACAATCCCCCAGCACCTACTAGAGAGAAGACTGGGTGTGCTCTGTAGCTGTTCTGGATGTGGTGGTGAACAAAGAAATCTCAGCCCATGATAGGAGCCAAACATTCACGCTGTATGCCTAATCACTAACATGTGCTATGTACTGGTACCAACTATTTTAAAACATGAACTGTTTTTAAAAAATTTAATTCAGTTTAATACAGTCTTAAATCTAAACTAAGAACTAAAGTACAGCAATACAAAACCGATTTTGCTATTGTGTGGCCAACCAAGTGTTGAGTCAGAGATGAAAAAACAACAAACTTAAATCTGAGGACCTGATAATGTGTTGCTTAGCCAGGCCTATGTACACCACAGGGGGCAGTTGAGCAATGTCAGAACGATGAGTAGGGCATAAACCGAAGAAACTTGAAAGGACACCTGCTCCAGTAAACCTTTGTCTACCATAATCCCTCAGTAAGTCACCGAGATTTGGACCTGAGGATCCATGTTGCCATTCTTGCCTACAAAGTCACATTGAAAGCTTAGTCCACACTGTTCAGTGCAACCATACAGGACATAATTTCACTGAAATCCATTCAGTAACTTATTTTGATGATGAAATTAGGTGACACAGAAATGGACACAGTCCCCTGTTGTCAGGTCATTTTATTTACAGATGATCTATTTTGGCCTGGCTATCTACTGATCAACAGGCTGTATACTCACTGCAGCCAGCTGTGTGCTGAATTGGAGAACATCATCCGCAAAGAGTGTGGCATTGTGAGCTGTAGAGTTGGGCAGGTGATCCTGAAACACTTGCACCATGTCCCGGATGTAGCTGTGGTACTCAGTCAATTCTGTTTGGAATCGTGCAGGGTCCAGCAGGTAGCGTTCACTGATGCCGGGCGAGATCTGATCAACCTATATACACAAATCTTTCTTGTAATATGTGTCACTGCCTTTGGCAAGAACTTCAGCAAGCTGTGTGGAAAAATCAGGGAATATGGACAATGGATGAGGCAAGAATGGTAATTAAAATGTTTGCAATAAGTCAGGAGGTAGAAGAAAAGTGGGAAGTCCCAGACTGAGAGGGCTGAGAGATGTAGAGAATGATTTAAGAGCATGTACATCTGCCACAAAGGAGGCCAAAATTCTCAGAGAACTGCAGAGCAAAGGAGTAAGCAACAAAGTATGCACAGAACTACATGTGGACAGTTATACTCACTTGTGTATGAATAACTGACTAATAGAGGGCCAACAACTCACCACCATGAGGTTGCGTGACGTATTACGAACATCCTGGCTGACCCAGAAGCCCACCATTATGTTGAGACCTAGCATCCTTTGTGCCTGCCCCACTGTCTGCAGCCAATCAAATGGCTGTCCAGAGGGAGGGACACTGCTGGTGCTGAGTCCTAGTTTCTGCAGCACAGTCAGCATGGGCTCAAGGCCTAGTGCCTCCAGCTTGTCTGGAAAAGAAGTACACAACACACAATGGACAGGCTCCATTTTGCTTCTGGCCAACATGAAGCCCATTGCTGCAGGACTGGCTTACTTTGCTAGCAGATCAAGTAGCTACTTTAGAAACTGCACAATTATAAACAAAATGGAGAAATGTTTATTGAAAATTAAATGAGAATCTCTGACATGATTTCACAGACTATGCAAGCTGTGAACTTGAAAACTTCTTAACCCTTTGACGTCGTCATTTAAATTCCGCTGCCGTGTCTCTCCGGCAGTAATATATTCAGCCGTCCATTTAAATTTTGCTCGAAAATGATTTATTCATCATTGTTCTTAAATTATATGAGATAGGATCATGAAACTTTCAATAAAATGATCTTAAAAGGTGGTTTTATAACCTTGCCTTATAATATGAGCGCCCGTTATCTCGGCAATGGAAGCAGTTGGTTTAGAATTTGAGCAGTGTATCGTAAGCCTTGAAGCATGAAACTTTCACTAAAATGATCTTAAAAAATTGTTTTATAACTTTGCCTTATAATATGAGCGCCCGGTATCTCGGTAGTGGTTCAGATTTTGAGCGGAGTGTTGCACGCATTGAAGCATTCTACTATACACAGCGCTGACTCACATCACCATACCAGTACTGCGTATCTCTCTCATTTGGCTCTTTTTCCGTAAACAAAACATCTTCTGTGCGGCCTTGCCTTCCCCGTGGGGGGAATATAAGAAGAAATGTCTCTCCGTGAGTCGTATCGCTACCCAGATTAGCTGCAGTAAATTCAACCTTTATGTTATCATAACAAGTGTTGGTGCTTCTGCGTTTCATTTTCCATCCATTTTGGCGGCATAAGACGTCGTAGGGGTGACCACAGAATTCATGAAGTTATTCTAAGAACTGGCTGGTATGTAGTGCATGAAAGCAGAGCTGAACTGGCTCAAAAAAAATATTTATGGCCATCCCTCGAAACGACCACCAAGGTCAGTACGATAAAATGGAGTCAACTGGAGCGATAATACATGAAGGAATGCGTTCTTTTCCCCCCACACACACACACACCCATCGTCACAGGGGGTGACCACAGTGTTCTGCCTTAATTTGTGGCGTTTTTCTAAGAACTGGCTGCCATGTACTGTGCGAAATCAATCGATGTTGGAAGAATAAATTTTGGATAACCCTCTTCTAAGAATTCCAATTGAGTGTGTTATTGTGGCCAGCTCAGGGCAATATGATATTATAAACACAAGCACATATCATGTCTCTGCTGTTTATAAGTTCATAAGAAACAAAACAGGGTTTTCATGACAGGAGAACGGAGAAACCTCTCCCAAGAGCAACAGGAACTTTGCTGCAAGACAGGCATATGTAACGATGACTTGGCGCAGATAAAGTCGTGTCTTATTTATACTCTGTTCTACTGACAACAGGCCAGCGAAAAATCTAACAATCTACAGCAAAACCATCAATTATTATGGGCGTTATAACGTAGGTGTGCAGCTGGACGAAACATACACGTCGAACCCCCCCACATGATTTAAATCCCTGACGAAACATACACGTCGAACCACGGCAACGGTTAACAGACAGCTTGACAGAATGAGCACAATATTAACAATCTTGAGGTCTCTTTATTTTTGCCAAAATTTGATATTACACCAACTGAAAGCACTGCAATACTGACTGAAACATGTCATTTACTGCTGCTAACTTCTGTATCTATCATAACTGAGATCAGCCTTTTATTTGGTTTCCGTTCAAATGACAAACTTACAAACAATGACAAACACTGCCCTGTTGAGACTAGTTATGAGTTCACACAGAAGACACTCTATGAAGAGACAAAGAGTATTAAAGTGGCCAAAACTGTCCTGTAATGGCAACTGAACAAAAGTCCTGATATATCGAAGTACCTACCTGTGTCTAGACACACTCGGTACAGCATTCTAGCCTGTTGGACTGGCTTCACATCATCCTCAGAACCCTCCTCTTCCAGAAGTGCTGGATACAAAGAACAGGCAGTTCTCAATTTAGTATTCATATTTGCCCTATATTTACTCATTTACGGGGTCAGTGGATGACACTAGGTAAAACTGACTTCATCAAAAGTCAATTCAGACACACCATGATTTTGGAACCATGCAAAACTGCAACACAAGGCATCAACGTCTCTATTCTCATCCTGTCATATATATATAGAATGACCAATGTTCCTAACCTCTGAAGTATGTGCATAGCTCAGCCATTAAATCATACAGTCGAGAAACAACAGTGGGAAGCAGTGTCTGGCATCTCAAGCATTACATGGAAAATGTTGGCATTTAGGGTAAGAGCTGATGCGTATGCAAGCTTGACAGTTTTCAATTGAAGAGTAACAATATTGATGCATTGCACCTCTGAGCTGGACAAGCAGCTGTTCCCGCAGAGCTCTGAACTGGTCCCATGTGCTCTGCGACTCGGGCACTGGGTGGTGGCTGATCCAACCACCGCATGCAAACTGGTAGAAGTCCTCGCATGGGTCTGAGTCCCTGTCAATACTCTCCAGTATCCGCGCAGCTGAAACAAGTACCAAGCAGATGTTCAAATGAGCAAAATTCCTGTAAAACATTTTAATATTATGAAGAAAGCAGTCTTCTGGGATTTGGCACCGTGTATATGTGGTGCCAAATCCCAGAAGACTGCTTTCTTCATAGTCACCGCCGTGAAAGCCTCAAATCTTACACTTTAGTATTGTTCTGCAGTCTATGCCCAGATCGTCCAAGAGTGTGTGTGTGTTTAAATGCTATGCCATGTGGATGTATAGGGGAGGTGGAGGTGCAGTAGTGGTGGTCTGTCATCTTGAATGCAGTTGTGAGTTAAATTAAAGAGCTGTCATCTCAGAAGAACAAGACAATTCCATGTTTAAAGGCTGCTGAGCATACAAACTGCAGACTGCAATCCCAACTGAAATATAAGGATCTCTTAGTCCTTACTGCCTGGCTGTCTGTCCTATCCATAACTAGTAATGACCCCAATACTATGACAGAATATGGAAAAAATGGCAGGACTTAGACTTGTGTCTGCATCTACGTCTGTGTCCACGTCTGCATCCGTGTCCGTGCCTCTGTGTGTGTGTGTGTGAATTTATGTCACAGATTGCTTTAAGATCTTGTAATTGTGAATTCCTTACCTGACCGGACACACTCTTCTGTCAAACAGCTAGTGGCCACCAATCTGTGCTGTGACTGTAACATCCTCTCCTCGGCCTTCATGTCTGAAGCAGAGTACATTCAGAAACCAGATAAAATGGCGTGGTTATGAAAAGTAAATATGTTATATTCACATGTAAATTTTATAACTGAATAGGAACTGGCATTGATGTAGTACTCAGAGATCTAACCGCACTTCCCTTCCACACATTTGTGGCATGATGCTTTTTGCACAGAGAAAAACCTGTCCTAAATTACTTGCCTATGATGAACTAATCATCATAGGATTGAACAGGTAAGATATTCAGACAGAGTAAGGAACAATATGAAACAAGTTAAGCAGTTATTCTTTGTGACAAAAGTTAACTCATTACATGAAAATCATGCTGGACATTGCCCTTTGTCTGGGATATACTTCATATACACATAGTTTTGGAAACTATCATTAGGTATAAGTGGGTCCATTAGAAGGATCTAGTCCTGATCTCCAGGCAACTAAAGAAGTTCTAACTAGAGTATGTATTCCACTGCCACCAGATATAATCATCTTGAGGTAGGAATGCACTAACAAATAGTGTATACCAATAACAGCCCTACCCAGACAAGGGACAGTGAACAACGCAACATAAGCAAAGCAGCAGCAACCACAGTCTGATGTGTGTGTGTGTGTGTGTGTGTGTGTGTCCAACATGGATGCTGGTGGGGCGAGAGAGAGAAGATAGGGTTCTTCCCCCATCACACATATGTAGCTGATTCCAAAAGTAAGGTCTCCAAAGCGCTGGGTAATTTTTCGTGCGGCTGTTGGCAACCCTGTTGCATTCGTTGCTTCCCCACTCACCCCAATACCACCAAGCATGCGCGCACGTAGCTAGGACGCTCAGTTTTGGCACGGTTGCCGTTAGAAATGGAGCTCCCGATTACTAAAACCGAGAAGTGTGAGATTCGCGCAGTTATTCGGTTTTTGAACGCAAAAGGGACTAAACCAATTGAAATGCATCGTCAATTGGTGGAAGTGTATGGCGAGTCGTGCATGGACATAAAGAACGTCCGCAAGTGGTGTAGGGAGTTTGAATCTGGTCGTACTGTAATACACGACGAAAAAAGAACTGGGAGACCGTCAATTTCTGACGAGACAGTCGCGAAGATTGAGCGAGTCATGCGTCAGGATAGGCGCATCACACTCGATGATCTCTGCATTTCGGTTCCCGAGGTTTCCCGAACCACCATTTATCGGGTTTTGACAGAGAAGTTGAATTATCGGAAGGTGTGCGCAAGATGGGTCCCGCGAATGCTCATGGAAGACCACAAACGGCAGAGAGTTGACTCTTCCCGTGAATTTCTTCGCCGCTATGCTGACGAAAAGGACAACTTCTTGAATTCAATTGTCACAGGCGACGAAACCTGGGCGTACCACTTCACACCTGAGACAAAACAACAATCACGTCAGTGGCGGCATTCCTCTTCGCCTAAGCCTCGAAAATTCAAGCAAACACAGTCTGCCGGTAAAGTCATGGCAACTGTGTTTTGGGATCGAAACGGGGTATTGTTGGTTGACTTTATGGAAACTGGGACCACAATAAACGCTGAGAGATATTGTGAGACACTGAGAAAACTCAGGCGGGCGATTCAGAACCGGAGAAGAGGGATGTTGAGCAAGGGCGTAAGCATTCTCCACGATAACGCTCGCCCCCATGCTGCCCGACAAACCGTCGCTCAACTGCAACAGTTTGGATGGAACATCATCACCCATCCACCCTATAGTCCGGACTTGGCGCCCAGTGACTACCATCTCTTTCCAAAGTTGAAAGAACATTTGTCTGGAAAGCGCTTCAACAACGACGATGAGGTGAAAGCTGATGTTCGAAGTTTCGTGAACAGCAGGGAGGTGAACTGGTATGACATGGGCATACAAAAACTGCCACTGCGCCTACAAAAATGCATCGACCGAAATGGCGATTATGTAGAGAAATGAGTACATGTTCAAGATGTATCCAAAATTGAAAATAAATGTTTATTTTATATTTTCAAACATAGGAGACCTTACTTTTGGAATTACCCTCGTATAAAAAAATTAAGAAATATATATACTTAAAATTAAAAGTGTTGAAAGCAATTCTTCCTTCCTGAATACTCTTGGGCAATCACTAAAAATAAACTTTAAACTGCCTGAACACAAGGCTTAACTTTCTATCTCAGGTTAAGTCCTGGTCATTGATTCTTATGGCTCCCCTAATAAAAAGGCAAAAAGGTAATGCTGTTCCTGTAACAGGCTGTGGAGGCCTATAGGGTTGTGAGACATCGAGGCTCCCACAGTTTCTAGACAATCAACTCACAGAGAGTGGTGAGACTGTACATACCCTGTACCCTTCAAGAAGATTCTTGGGGAAATATCCACTTCCCCAAATGTTTTCTCATTAAAATACTACATGATTTTCTTATTTTTGTCATCAAAGGCTACATTCCCTGCTCACCAAGCGATATTACTGGACTAGTTACACGATTCCGGTAGAATTTGTAATGTATCAATGTTAACTCTTAAATATTACTATGAATTCATCTGATATAAATAAATTAAAACTGGCAGAACAATCAAATTTTTATCAACTCCTGTTCTGATGCAGCCTGGGCTAAATAGTTGATGGAAACTGGCCAGACGCATGTAAACTGCAGGCCCGCCTCTGGTGGTAGTAACACGAAACCCTTCTCTCTCATTTGTGATGTACAGAAAGTGAAACATGTTATCTTTGAATGTCACAGTAAGAAATGATGTCAAATAGGCTTTATTATGGTAACAGCTGTCTGAACTGCGATTTCCGATATCATTTCCTGATGACGCCAAGGAACAGAAGAAAAAAAATACGAGATTACAAAGGAAAACGGCCTCTCGAAAGTAGTTCACTAATACACCGCAAGGCAGCATTGTCCTAGACACGTTCATTGCTTTCCGAGCAACTTGGTGGAAGTATCAATGTCTCTGAATTGCAATTCAGATAGTAACAGGTTCTAATCTCAGCTGATCCACTGTCTAACCTGACTGAGGTTTTAGGAAGACGTTTCTCAGTTCCTCTACGCAGATTCTGCGACAGTGCGCTAAATTGTGCCGTAAGTGTCTATGTGTGTATTCGCTGTCATCCAATCGTTTGATGCAATTTAGTGTTAATTATAGATAGCGCCCTTAAATTAAGTACCGCTGTTATGACTACAGCTTTATCAGCTATCTTAACCTAACCTGCCACCATTTCTTGAATAGCAGGTGTGAAAGTGAGGCATATACACACGTGTATCGATCTCCAGGGCCTCGTTTGTTAAAAAAAAAACTGCATAGGTCGCGTGAAAGCGACGCTAAAATTAATGTAAGCAGAAGCTTTACGGCAAAAGTGCAAACAAACGAAACTAATCTGTTTCATGCGGAAACAAAATGTGGCACTGCGAGAACTGATATGCACGTAGAATTTGAGATGCTTCCGCATGAATGGTCACCAAGAGAACAAAGTTTAAACTCACTGACTGTGGTGAGTACTGCCACCGCTGCCGCCAGCGCCACGACAGCCGTAGCGAGGAGAGCAATCACTACCACCAGCCGGGCTGAAGCCTGACTCCTGCAACAGATCAGAACATTGACTGTAGGGGGCCTTAATATACTCTGCACAAGTTCCTACGAACTGTTGAGCCAACCACGCAATCTCGGACTGTCCTCATCCACATGAATGAGCCATGTGCAACTGGCTAGTGCCAATTCTGTCCTTTACGCAATATTTTGGTGTAAGTCGAAACTGTCAGAGCCCACTCACGATACGTGGCCCGCGGGTTGAGTAACACAGCGTTCCAGCCGTTCCAGTCTACATGCACAAACCTTGGTCAGTTATCTGAGCGTACAGAAATATTCCGTTCAAGGCAAAGTCCATTTTCAGGCACAATTTTACCTGCGTCGCCGGCGACAGACCCGTCCACCGCCATGTTTAAATTTGCATTTTAAAAAAACTGACAAAGATTACAAGGATAAGTATTTGCCGCACTGAAGCTTCATGCTTTCAGCAGACCAGTTCTGGGGCTGAAGTAAAGCGGCCAGAACGTGCAGCTGATACAGCACCTCTATCTATGAGGAGGTGTTTAGACATCCATGAGATTGTGACTGTGAAGTATGCCGTAACTGTCTTCGGTATTTGCGTGGAACGACTGAGGAAAATTATGAAAACCCTCATCATGATAATCGGTGTCCTTGCCAAGATTCGAACTCGAAGTCTCCGAATAAGAAGTGACGCTCGGTAAACAAGTGATAACAGCCGCGAAGGAATTTATAGAATTAGTGCAAACAACGATCTGTAGTAGAAGTAGAAGAAGAAGAAGCAAGAACATGTCCAGATTGAGTTAGGGTCCGTACTTACCCGGTGCTGCCATCTGTTTGGTGGTGCGTGGCAGCTGTCTCGGGATCAGTCACCTGCAACAATGAGCACGGCCTCCCTCAACACTTTCTCCGTGTTATCACCTTCTTGAGCAGCTTTACCTTCAGATAGATTCAATCGAGTGAAAGCTAAAAACGTCACATCAAACCGTTCGACGATGTAACGGAAGCTGAAGGTTTGTCGCCGCGAACAGCGACTATTCTCTGTCTGAAGCTTCTCTGATGGTGTAGCCAACGTCATGGAAGAAACTTTCCCTGTGTTCAACGAAATCTCAGGTATGGCGGGTTTGGTTCGCACTGTTTGCTGAAAATGGGATCTAGTGATTTTCTAATGATAATGCAAAGCTCTGCGTTATTATCTTATGAAGACACGACCTGAAAAAACATTTTTGACACAGTCTGTCAGTTTATCTCACACTCCACAACGCAACAAGAGCTGCGATAGCTCAATCGGTATAGTTATGGGCTGGGTTTGATTCCCGGAACGGGCAAGAGATATTTTTTATCCAGTCTCCTATCAAATGGATAGAACGGGCTACATCTCCGAGGGTAAAGATGCTGGGATGTTAAGCGAACCAGTCACCTCCATATCGTGCCGAGGTCAAGAATTGTGGAGCTATACCTCCACTCCCCATACGTCTTCATGGTGTGCTGGTTAATTCAATAAGCACAAGATAATTTTACCGTTACCTACAAAGCAACTACTAACTCTGCAAGTCACGGAGGTAACTAGTGAATCCTTTGTCACTGGCACTTGTAAGTACTGTGCACCCCTTACCACCATGGCTCCAGTTTCAATGGAATGCCCACGTATCTAATGCTGCTATCCGGCAACGCCTCCTCAACATTTCCAGAGTAAGTTCCTTGCTTCGAAAGTGGGACTGCTACAGTCGGACTCCGGACTGAAGTCTGACCCGGGGACATGCCCAATTGTCAGCGGGAATGCCAAACTCTCGGTCCCAATATTCCGTTGAATTCTTCTGTACAGAATGTTCCTCCAATTACTTACACTTACTAAGCTTATGAAGATACTTCTTGTCGCCACATCTGCCAAGTGTTCATCTCCAAGATCACAACAATTGAACATTTGATCTCTCCTGAGGCACTCCAATATGCTTATTTTCTAACATCACAATAACAATGCAAGAGCTATCAGTCTGATTAAACCTAGACGTCCAAACCAACTGCGCGTGTTTCTTTGTTCGAACAATCGAACTAAAATTGATCTACTTCCATACCTGCTGTCACTGGCAGAGTATCAGTCAATAATTGCAGCAAGGAAATTCAAAACTCGAAGGATCATATCTCCAGTACGGAGAGCCGGTCTGGAGGTGGGGATGGCGCTGACCGGCACCCCCCCCCCTCTCAAGTGGCCTTATCAGATTCTGTCTTCCTACCAAATATCTCGAAGCATTCTTCGCTTCTTTCGCAGCCCATTTATGGCGATGTCAGTGCCTTGACTAAGTAACATCGATGGCAGGACGACCGTGAGACTGGAAACGATCTGGAAGGAAGCGGCCGTGGCCGAATCGAGGTTATATCCCGGCACTTTCCTGGAGGGACTGACGAAAATAATGATAAATATCAGAGAGGACATCCAGTGTTCCGACAGAGACTCGAACTAAGAACCTCCCAAATACCTTTAAGATATCCTGCTCAGTCATTTTAAAGAACTGAGATGGAAAATTAGACCCAAAGTCGTGTCTGTGTGTGTAACATCCCTCAGTCCCTACCTCAGAAGCAACAGATAACTGTATACATTAAAAGTAACGAGTTCTGAACCAGGGAAATTTTGTTGTGACGCTCATGAACATTATAACAGAAACAGGATTTTACTATGCCGCTATGTCTGTTGCTAAGACATATATATCTGTATTTCACAACGATACAGACATTCGATTCGTTTGTCACGCGCCACGAGTTTAACCTTCGTCACAATGGAAAACGACCCGTTACCACGGAAACATGCTGCAAGGTCTGACAACCTTCATCACAGATCACTGTCTTCTTTTCCTTCTTCATATAATTTTACAGGGACAATGTCATATCTTGTACCGATATATAAAGAACGGCCTTTACACATTATAGCGATGCTACATAACTTCCACATTTCACAAAAACGTGGATTACTTGAGAACATTCCAGATAATATCCCACGCCTATACTTCATGCGTACTCTCTAATTTCCTGATTTGTTTCTGGCATAATTTTTGTTATACTTGTATCCACGGCAGCTTGCTTTGCTTAGAGTCGAGATGTCATGTTATGCATCTTTTAAATAGTGACACTCGTGGCTATTTGAGAAGCCAGTTAATGCTCACTTGTGGCTACTGAAGCCGCAGTAGAAGTCAGTCATTGCTCATTTGTGGCTACTGAAGCCACAGCAGAAGCCAGTTAATGCTCACCTGTGGCTACTGAAGCCACAGTAGAAGGCAGTTAGTTAATGCTCATTTGTGGCTACTGAAGCCACAGCAGAAGTCAGATAATGCTCACTTGTGGCTACTGAAGCCACAGCAGAAGGCAGTCAATGCTCACTTGTGGCTACTGAAGCCACAGCAGAAGTCAGTTAATGCTCACTTGTGGCTACTGAAGCCACAGCAGAAGGCAGTCAATGCTCATTTGTGGCTACTGATGCCACAGAAGAAGCCAGTTAATGCTCACTTGTCGCTACTGAAGGCACAGCAGAAGGCAGTCAATGCTCATTTGTGGCTACTGAAGGCACAGTAGAAGACAATGAAGGCTCACTTGTGGCTACTGAAGGCACAGTAGAAGACAATGAAGGCTCACTTATGGCTACTGAATCCACAGTAGAGGCCAGGCCGTTACGTGCGCAATCTCGTGTTAAGAGAACGCGCGATGTGACTCGGATCATTCGAGTTAAAGCGAAAACGGTTTCCCTCCTTCCTCTGAAAGAAAATCTTACTAGCTCTGTGACAAAAGAAGCGTTCTTTAAGCACAATCCAAACGCTTTTGTTTCTATATTATGACGCGTATTGCCATCCAGAAATGTCCGCTTATGACGTCACGATGACTCCCGTTCACGCGTATAACCACCAGCAATGGGGTTACAAATTAACTGGCATATTTCTATGAAATTTACAGCAACGAGGGTGAGTATTCTTAATATGCATTATGAACAATATTATCCTGCTGAATCAATGTTGCACCGGAAAAGGGTTTGATTGGGTCGCCAGAAGAAGGGGGGACAGGCGTATGTCTCCCCCCTGGCCTTTGGAAAACATAAAAAAGAGAGGAAATATATTAAAACACATTTTTTAAAATTCTGTCTAGAAAACAGAGATTAATGGCCGTGGGGATCCGTTGCGCTGACCACGTGACACCCTCTATCCGCTAAAGTTGGCACTAACTTCGCCGACAAGTGGCGGGCGCTCGCTCCGTTGGTATAGTTCGCTTTCGGACTACAGGCCACGGAGTTTCTTTTGTTTTCCGGATACTCTTGGACAATCTGCAAAATCATTTTCAAATCTTCTGCCTCCCTCCTCCCGGGAAACAATGTGATGTGTTACAAGAGAGAAGGGGCAACTAACAATGTATGAGACAAACACGTACACAGCTGCACATGCGCAGATCCGCTTGCACTTGGCCGCTGTAACAGTCACGCGTTTGCATGGCGGTGCATTTCATAGTTCTCGGTTTCAGTGATGCGCGGTTAGGTTACAGAGCAACGGCTTAAGGATTGGAAGGCCGCGGTTCGATCTCCATCATGTACTGTACTGTACTCCTATCCCCGGTGGTTGAGACCGTCGAATCCTCCGGTTAAATTATCCAACTTGTGAATATATACATTTTTCTTTCATGCCCTCGAGACTTAATGTCTAACAATAAAATATACTGTTACAAATGGAAGTAAAGTTTGCCGCAGCATGAAGCTGACCAACTTCAGTTGCTTGTTGAAACTGAAAAAAAACTGCATAAACATGAAACTGAAGCTTTCAGTTGACGTCTGGTTTACCGACGGTGAGCAATGCACGTCGCGTCACACGGGATGCAGAAATCTCAAGGAAAGGAAGAATCTGAGAAACCTAGAAGCAGATGGGAAGAACAGGGGTCCAATGGCGACCGAACATCAGATCCAAATACATTCGTTTCTGAATGAAGGGATCTGTGTTATGGACGTGACACACAGGACAAGAACAAGACGTAAAGAGCGGCTGAAACGCGGGAAAATGATGGGAAATTGCATAAATGCAGCACAATTTCCTGCAGTCGGGTCGCGTATCTGACAAGACATGCCATGTAGGTGGCAGCACATCACGGCCTCCTACATTTTTACTGGCCTGTTCAATGTCAAAATGTTTTCGTGCTCTCTAATAAAAGGATCATTATACGTGTCCACTTGTGCCACTTCCAGAGACATCTGCGGGCACGTCTGGGAAACAAAAACACTCATAATTCGTTACAAAGTCTATTACCGCTAACAAGAACGCAATTGAGACTTAATGCACAAACAATTGGGGGGCTGTGCCAATACTGTGGACGGCAGACTCTGCTGTCGAGACTTCTTCCGTTACGTAATGTAAACTGGCACGAAGACTTGTGAAGAGGTACTGAGGAAAATCTTTGTTGGGATAACAGACCCGGGGCTGAGAAACCGGAACTTGCCGACGTCACAACTTTCTTCAGTTACGCGGCGTCTCGCTATCATGGCGCATGCGCGAACTCAAAGAGGGAACAGATGAGGTCAGAATCTATGTAAGGGCGACTGTTAGGCAACGGACGTCTTCCCAGAACTCACTGTCCCATTTTCTGTGTCAGTAGCTCTCAGACTGTGCAGTGTCATATGGTAGCATGAGAGGAGTATAGGAAAGGATCCGAAAGAAAGCGGTCGCTGTACTATTCCGCCATTTGCTTGCAGGGTCTGAGGAAAATCATGAAAAAATCAGTCGAGATAACCGAGTCCCTCCCGAGCGTTACCGCTACACCCAGCTGCTCGGTACTGCATGTGCATATGTAAATAAGAGCAGACCGCATGCTCTGTAATCACTGAGCAGTTTACATATTTCAGTGAAACAGCGATGAAGACGCAGCCAGAGAGAAACAACATATTGACTGCCCCTGGCCGCATGGCTCTCAAAGCGGACGGCTGTTGCGTTGACATGGCGATAGTGCGCCTTCCTGTAACGTGGTGCCACAGACGGCTCCGGTGGTTTTCCTCAGTCCTCTAAAGAATCAACTTGAGTGAACAAGCGGGCAAGTTTCTTTTGGTTTGAGATTATCACAGGGCGATCCGGCGATTTCCTTGTCTACTCTTATGATCGGGACACGCGCCATCTTGCTTGAAGTTCTTCATGGTTTTCCTCAGTCCCTACGGGTAAATTACGGAGGAGTACCTTGATTAGGTCACGAGCAGTGACACAGAAAAATATGGTCATGGGTCCAGCGGGGTCTGGAATCAAGAGTAACTGTGCTGGCGTAGGCTAGCAGCAATTTTTGCGACCGATCAATTAGACAACGACCACTTCCTTCCCAATTCATCACCGCTTCTACAATTCGACGCCATGTAGTCTCGTTACCGGCGACGCTGTAAAATATACATCGAACAAACAAACAAATATTGTGGTTACAGAGTTTGAGATAGAAGCATTTCTGAACGTACCTTGTACCGCATGATGTGACGTCACAGTCGGTACAGTCGCCGCATGCCGCCGGCACCAAACTGAAACAAACCGAACCAAACCGGTGAAACTCGGGAAAAGGCTCCAGGGGCGAGTCGTACAAGAGTTTCGAGTCGCCCTGTGATAACCAGACCGTGCTCCCACACATGGAGTTCACTGCGAACGCGAGGCCCGTTCAGTTTCCAAACGGCATTCTTTGTGAGCTGTATGAACCGGCCACGCTGGTTAAAGCGGCAACGCATCGGATTCGTATTCGGGAGGTACCGGGTTCGAATCTCGGCCAGGACACCGAAGATCCCTAGGTCTCTCGTGGTTTTACTCACTACGTCTGGATAGTGCCTTAATTATGCAACAACCACCCCTTTCCAGATTCTTACCAATTCATAATTCATCTATCATCGCACCATATCAGGGCGTGTTCTGAGCTACTGATATCCCCGACATCTTTCGTTGAAGATTTCAGACTCCATCTCGGATACCGATAGCCTATTCTTCTTCAGCAAGGGATCGTTTTGTAATTTGGGAATTAAATAATTTTTTAAATTTTTTTATTGCTAGTGGGGTGGGGCAAAGTCCCTTGTACTGCGGCCACTTCTGGCCTAATGAACCAGCCCCAGATGATAGGTGAGGGTGATTGTGGAGCAATTGATGGAATGAAGATTGGCAGGGGAAACCGAAGTACGCAGAGAAAACGTGCCCCAGCGCCACTTTGTCCACCACAAATCCCACNTTTCTGTGTCTGTGTACAGGTAGAGGCCTTGCGACGAGCCGATCAGCCGTCCAAGGGGTCCTACCGAATGTGTAAGACCTAGAAAAACCGAAGTGAACGGAGAAGTTCATGGTGGTAGGCCTGGGCCCACTGGGGCTGTAGTGCCAAGAGGAAGAATAAACAACAGAACTATTCCGCATTTTCTGGCTTTGTGCTGCTCTCTCGCGACTGAAATCTGATTTTTTTAATGAGGAGTACAGATTATATTGCATATCGTCACGCATGCGTAGTGTATACATAGCCTAACAATTGTCTGAATCACACGGACCACGCCATTCCAAAATATGTTACGGGATCCTGTATTGCAAACTGTGGGGCACGCCCCTGGGAGAAGTTACATAGCAAAAATGAATTTATTACGACCCTCAGCATTTCATACATTTACAAAATATTGATGAAAGCGTAAGATGAGTTGGTTTTATGAACGAAACACACGCAAAGCTAAGGAGACCAGTAAGAGTGGCAAGAAAACCATCGACACACTCCGACCTGAAATTGAGGTTACCTTCCATTGAAACAGTTAATAAAATCTTTTCAAACCCCAAAAGCGCTAACGAAGGCTACCAACACAAATTCTGTCGAGGCGAAACATTACTCCCGGGTATGGATTTCCGATTATGCGCTCACTTTGCACATCTCCTATTATACAGAACGAAAGGGCAGTGCTGTTGACGCGACAAATGACGTAACGATAATGACGTCACATGTGGTTGACATTCCCTGTCGCACTGTATGCAGAACACAGACATTAACATACCGCCACAGCCACAGTGGTAATTATGCGTACCGCCTGATTCAACATGACAAAATCTGCAGTATTCCACACGGTGCATTTACATGTTCGGTACGAGTCTGACAGTAAACAGGGATTTCTTTATAACTGAGACGCTGTTCTTCTGCCGGTCACAGTGGCCGCGCAGTCTAAGGCACGAACTGTCTTCGCCCACTCCAACACTGGAACCGTGAGTTCGAATCCCACTCCAGGCATGCATGTCCCTTTCGTTTATTCTGTTGTTCTGTGTGTAGGTAGCGACCTTGTGACGGGCTGATCACCCGTCCAAGGAGTCCTACCAACTACGTATAGGTTTAAGAAACTGAAAAAGCGGCCAAGGTCCAAAGGGCTGTAGAGCTATACAGAGAGAGAGAGAGAGTTTATTTTCTGTGACTTGGGAACTTAATTTATAAATACAATTTACACGAAATGCACGATACAAAGGCATGCAAATGGGGTGTACTGAATCAAGGAGAATGTTCCGTACTTACGAGCGTCCCTTGTGCCTGTTTCGCTCTCATGTGAGGTGCGAGAGCGCGCGTCCGTTCCTAGGCAACGTGTGTGTGCGGGAAGCGAATCCATTACACCTAGACCCGGTTAGGTGAGGCACTATTATCACAGGAACCAGGTCAGAGCATAAAACTCTTGCAAATGACTGTACCAGTCCTGGATGATGTGGAGCAGACAGCGGAATGAGAATTGGCGGGGGAAACTGAAATACTTCCTGAATACTGAAACCTGCTTCCGTGCCACCGTGTCCACCACAAATCCCATGTGATTTGACCTGGGATTGAACCCAGCCCGCCGCCATGGGAAACCGGTGACTAATGGCCTGAGCTGTGAGTGAAGGCCAACCGAACAAGTTTCAGTAGACGCCGATATTACACCTGGTGGCTACTTCCCGCACTTGGAGACACAACCAGGTTACTAATGAAGTGCGTCACCCTTGATTTAGGATCCGTGACTCTGGTTCCTTGCCCTTACTAAGCATGGCCACGTCTTAAATCTCCATTTCAACCTCGGCAAGCCTTCATCAGCTCACGTAAGCACACGCTGTTTAACTATACACTGCGATATTAGACACCAAGAGGAAGGTGTCTATTATAGGAACACCCAGCTGGAATGTCTGACGAAAACCACGACCGAAGATTTGTTTCCACCTGATACCCCAAGCATATCATTAAGAATCCACGATAAGTGCGTCCCCTGTCACAACGAGATGACATGTCCTCGCGTTGCGGATGCCAGACATGGAGTGCAGCAGTGGTGGACAGCCGACAGGAGGTGGTCGTCTGGCTTGGGAGTTCAGTGGCAGGTTAAGAATGTAGGCTGGCAAAGTATGACACGCTACACAGAGGTCCAGACTTCATGAATCATTAGCAACGGAAAATGTGAAGGACATGGATGCGAATAATCCTTTAAACACTGAGTTTCTTCTAAATACGTAGCACATACGAACTCAGTCCGTACCTCACAGGAAACTCATTACGTCTCCGCTACAAAGCCCAACCGTTTATTGCTGTTTATTGTGAGAACCAAACGGAACACACAAATACACTCTGTGGGCAGAAACAGAGCTTTACTGTGTTAAAGCGGGTGGTACATACAGTAATCACTGGGCTTTAAAGGGCTAAAGAGACTCAGAACAAGCTCGAATGTCAGTCCGTAGTGGGAGTGGCAGTGATACTTCGGGATGGACAAACGGTGGAGGCTTTCTTAGGGAGCTGAGCGACTGCTAGTTTCCCTGGAATGGCACTGCTGTAAGGAGCGGCTATTGTTCAGTGTTCTTATCAGGATGGGGAAGTGTCATTGACTGTATTCTCAGCAGCAGGCCGGCTCGTGATGATACTGGTGATGCGGTTCTCCCGTATCAAGGTTAGGAACAAAATGGATGGCAGCAGAGTCGAACGTGCTCAGTCCATATACGGTCTCCATGGCAACGTTACATTAACAATGACATGAGTATTATGATATGCTCAGGGTTACCAGTGTTACAGACTCGTTAGAGAATGAAACATTTTTATTGGGTTATTAATGGCACCCTGCAAATGTGTCCCTCTTCTGCTTTTACGCCGGTTTATGCAAGAGGTAGGTGGTCACGTGCACGTGCTTCATCTCACAGCACAGGAGAGCGGCAGGCTACGTGACGAAACAAGTTGTTATGGCAATCAGACCCGCAGAAACACACAGCCCCACCCCCATCATTACCATAAACCCAGCAGTAAGGCAATATGAAGGGACGCAGCACGCCATGACGCCGTGTGTGCTGTGTGCTCCAAGAGGCACTGCATTTCTTAGCCCGTGTCACAGCTCAGAGGCTCCCCAGGTTCGAACGCAGGGCTGCTTCCGAATACTTCGGTTTCCCCTGCAAATTCTCATTCCACTGACTGCTCCACACTCATCTGTCCGGCGCTCTTACAACAGGGCAAATAGTGGCGGACGTACCGGAAACCTCTGAGTACAAGACGCGAGCTTCGTTCCACCAACTGGCTGCCATCCAGAGCCAATAACCCGCGCAGATGACAGGACGTTTGTGAAGCAATCAATCGTGACGTCACGACACTACCCACATAACCGAAACATGTGGTTTCGGGGAAAGTTGCTGCCTGACGAAATATTAACGGAAACGCACCCAGTTTCGGCTAGAACCGAAAATCGACTCCGTACACGGAGACATCTGTGTGGACTTATAGGCACCGAGTTCGTGACAGATTGGTAGTTCCGCTCATGACCCTGCTAGTGGCACAGACTCTACGGCGTCATGTGATGAGAAGGCAGCTCCTGCCCGCGACTGGAACCCAGCACCTCTTGAATACAAGTCTAGAGTGTTATCGTTGCCGGCTCCAGTGGCAACTCTAACACTGACAGGCCTGTACTGAGTTCAAATCTCGCTCGATCCATTACCTGGCGACAGGAGGAAGCGAAAGGCCGAAACACCATCCAAGAAGTCCCACCGCTTGTCTAAAAGAGGCGAGACCGAGGATCTCACGGGGCTATAGCACCAAGAAGCAGTCCAGTTTTACAGGTTGTAAAGCTGTTGATTTAGTCGATTGCCCGACGTTTCGGAGGAACCTATAACCTGCACCCTCTGGCTCGAAGTGTAAGCCAAGCAAAAAAAAAAAAAGTGGCAGAAGCGCTAAGCTTGTTGCCTGCTTCTGCTGCCTTTTTGCTAGGCTTACACCTGTCATTGAAGATGGAAGCGATATGCATACGCGAAACGTCGAGGTCTCTCCGAAAACGTGGCGTCACAACCCACAAGACCGCACTCTGCTTACTCACCGCCGTAAGAACCTCACATCCAAAAACGGATCCTTCTTTTGCAGGGCGGATATGAGGCGTGGAGAGAAACGATTTTCCACGGACATGAAAAATCTAATTTTGATTTTGGGAAAAGCGTCTGGTCATTTTCGTCAGTATTCGATGGAGTCTTTTATCCTACAAGGATCACGCGGTCAAACAGGAGTAAAGAAAGACGGACCGTGAAGTTGCCCACATGCATATTATGTTTAGAGGCGGGGCGAAGTGCCACGCTTCCAAGATATATCACAAGGTCACCTCGAGTTGTCACAACAAATAAGGATTTAGCATAATATTAATATTTATAAGTTCCGAGTACGCGGCAGCGCCGTGCCTTCCCCTGGCGGCAGGCCAGGGAACCGGGGACAACAATGGAACAGACGCAGGTTCGATGTTTGTGCAATCAGAGAATACACGAAGCAAAAGACGGCGCTACTGCGACGCTGGTGTTTGCCATGGCAACGGGAGGGTGGGTTTAACAAGCAAAGCGGTTCATGTAGATGAGAAGGGAGCGTAAACGAAGAACTGTCAGATGGGATGGACCTGTAGCACGCATATTGAAAGAAACGAATAACAAATTGTTTGGTATAGTAACCGAGTAAGATGGTTCGCTCGTTTGGTAAGACTTCCGACGTGTATTTGGAAGGTCTCGGATTCGTATCTCAGTCCACAGACTGGCTGTCCATGGTTTCCTTCAGTCTCAGCACCCAAAATTTCCCGAACAGGACCTCAAATTAGGACATGAACACTTCTACGTTCTTTTCAACGTAAATTGAATCTATGCTGATGACAGTCATTGTTTCGGAGCTGCCCCTGTGCCTAATATTAAGAAAAGTGCCAAGAAGATGTATGCGGGAGTGGAGGCAAAGCTCCATGCGTCCTTAATCTGGACACTAGATGAAAGTTAGTTATCACCTTCAATCCCCGATCGCTTTCCCTCCGGATAGGAGGCTGGGTGGGCTCCAGAGCCGCTTCGGATGCTGTGGAGAGGAATCTCTTGCCTATGCCAGGAATCGAACCTCGATTTCACGATCATCCAGCTCACAACCTGGTCACTGTACTGACTGTGCTAACAATAAAAAACTTACGAAGACGGATAGGGGATCCGCAGCACACGACGCTTAATTTCTGTTGGGACCGACGCAATGCAAATCGCATCACTCTGAGCTGGGTCATTGTGTCTGGGGCTAAAGGGGCTCAGGTTACTTGCCGTGGCAGCAGCCTGATGGCCCAGGAGTGCCAACAGAACGAAAAAAATGCTGTAGCTTCTTGGGAGAAGTGCTACGTCTATTAACCATTTAAAGACTTAATTTCTTCTAAATAATTTATAACAATTCAGTCCCTACCTCGCAGAAAACACATTACGTCTCCGCTACAAAGACAAACCGGTTAATGCTGTTTAGGGAAACAGTCGCTGTTTATTGTGAGAACCATACGGAACACACAACTACACTCTGTGGGCAGAATGCAGGCTTTCGATATGTTAAAGCGAGTGGCACATATAGTAACCACTGGGCTTTAAAGGATCAAATGGCACTACCTCAACTTAGTTGAGTGAAAACTCTTCCCTTGAAATATTCCTTCATTAAAGTGAAAATGAAGTTAAGTTAGACAGGTAAGCAGGCAGCGCAATACAATTCTGACATCACTGTTTTCCGTAAATAAAGCCTAATATCACACCTGCGCCTGCTTCGTGGTGTCCGTGTGTTGAAGTTAAGTGGCAAGACATTCATACAGAGATTAATGAAAGCGACGAATTAATACGGAATTCATTCCTAGGCGTCGATAGACACTCACATGTGCCCAACATTCAGAATATGAGATACGGGACGCAGGCTCAAAAATGTTATGTACTGTGACACATTCTCCGTTTCGAGACTGCGCCCTGCTAATAAAGTGTGAAAGCGGTTTCCATGGTGACAGCCCATTTGACAAGATGAGGACAAACAAACAAACAAACAAACAAACATGACCCAATATGCAACCCGCCATCCAAACAAGAGTGTAGCCAAACCTGAGCACAGTGAACACACGTCTGGATGCCTAACCGAAGCAACTCATCCCAGCCGGACACTGCGCAACAGATACCTGCTGTGACGTAGCGCCGTCCGCTCCGTCGCTCCTCGCTCTTGGCCGTCCGCGGTACAACTGAGCGCCGCGCTCCGACTCTCCGCTATATTAGACTGAGCCACCCGGCGTTCCGCAAGCGGCGCCACTCCTCACTTTCTTTCCCTTCACCGTCCTTACCATGACTGTTCACTTCTGTTCACTTCACAGACGTGACGTCACCAACGTTTCCGTGCTTTTATTTGGTCCCATCAGCAGACCACCACGCCCCACCCTCCAAACGCCGTTCGCATGTTCAGTTACTCCGTCCAGAGCGTTGTGTACGGTCTTCATACGACTCAGTCGCGGTATGGAAGGCCGAAGTTCGAGCCCCCACTTTGTCAGTGAACCGAGCGCTCTGGCTGTCCACGCGGGTGACCACTCTGCACTCCACCCTATACGAGCCTCAGCTAGCTCCGTCTTATCTCTCCTGTTTGTGTGCCCTACATGATGACCTGCGGTGCCACGTGCCACCTGATACAGGGTGTTCTCATTCGCAGTGCGGCACTTCCATCACGCCCCCCCCCTCCCCGCCGCAGTATTTTACTGATGATTAGCCAGCTATTCAAGAACGTCCCTGTTGGGCGACCAGAATATTCATCGCAATCAACACAAAAGGCCTGCGTCAAAAGAAACCCTGGATCTGTACCATCCGCTTTCATCCAGTCTCCTTTACAACGTGCACAGCGCCGCTAATTCACTGAGAATAAAAGTGGACATCTGTCATCTACATTTACAGTACTCTGAATTAATTTAGGGAGCCTTATCTCCACGACTCCACACGCCTTTATTGCTTGGTTCTTGTCACCGCGGCAACTACATCTTACGTTATAAATTTTATATCCCCTAACGTACGTCGCCGTCCGCCACATGGTTTCTTTCCCTGACGTCCTCCAACCAAGATTCTGTGTGCATTTGCTGTTTCGCGCCCCGCAATCTAAAATACCAAACGACTGGGGCAAGTCACAAAGCTCCTAGTCACGTAATTTTTGCACATTCATTAATTTACGTCTCTTGGATCGAACTATTCTCGTCAGAGACTAAAGTAAACAACTTTATCAACTGATATGTCAACGCCAAACACATCGCAATCAGCACACACAGATCAATCACGGCACAGGACAGGTTTGCCATGGCTCACCAGGGGCAGCAGGCAACGTCACGGTGACCGGCCACTTCGTATCACTAAAGTGGAAAGCTACTGTTTGTCTAGCCACACGTCCCTGCCCTGGCTTCTGCACGCGCTCCTCGCAGTTGCGCAGTTCAGTGATTCCTGCATCGCGAGAGCATGGCTTCCGGCGCACTGAGTTGCCTAATTGCATTACTGACGCGTTGCTAGGACACGCTAATGCGGCCATCCGACTTCTGTTTTCCGCGAGGTCCGGGCTCATGAGGTGCTGCCAGGGCCGCCAACCAGTGGAATGGAAATTTCCCTCACAGCACTTGCGTTTTAGGCCGAAATGTCTGGAATATAAAACGAAATTTTGTCATAATTAAGAAGTGGATTTATATTTAGGAACAGTAACAAGGCCCTAGTTGCAACGAGATGCATTGCTGCCAAGCAGATTCCAATGCATTTTATCGTTGTGCTCCCGTTTCCCCTAAGCACTACCTCGATCGAGCGAAACGTGACGG
Source organism: Cryptotermes secundus (assembly GCF_002891405.2). Classification (NCBI taxonomy): domain Eukaryota; kingdom Metazoa; phylum Arthropoda; class Insecta; order Blattodea; family Kalotermitidae; genus Cryptotermes; species Cryptotermes secundus. The sequence continues at coordinate 200,930 of NW_019726227.1, forward strand.
GCCGAAATAATTCTGCTTCAGGAGAGAACAGTTAAAAATGAAATTTCACGAACGCTGAGCACAACATTTTGTTCTTCCCTTTAGGAGTGGCACAGACCTGGTTCATTGACGCCATCAAACAATCAAAATTTTCACAAGAGTGAGTCATTTTAATATTATCCTCTAATTCACATCTCGCTTTCCAAACAGATCTCTCACCTCGAGGCCCTACAGAAGTAGGCTGTTGGTTTGTATGTACAGACCCTCGTCTTACAGTGAGTACTAGGGAGGTCCCGGGTTAAACTATCGGCCAGGAGACAGGCTTCCGTGACTTTCCTCAGTTCCTCCAGGCAAGTGTCGGGATAGTGCTTCGAATTAGGCCACGGTCGCTTCCTTCCAAATCCGTTCCGATTCAGCAGACACCCATCAGTCATTATACAATTAGACGCCAAGTAGTCGAAGTCACTGACAGCGTCATCAATCAACCATAGCCTTAACAATTCGTGCTATATGTCCAGCCCATGTATAAGAGCAGTGCAGTCTGTCCATGCTGATGTTTACACACCGACTCGAGACGGAAACTCTTCAGCAGGGGTAGCTCAGTCAGTATAGCTACTGAACAACTGAGGAGGGGGGCTTCCAGACCGGCTATGAGGACCCAACTAGTCTGCTGTCCAGTGGACACCGGTGGCTCGTTCTCAGACAGCAATGCGGCATGGCGTGAAGCTGAGTCTAAGAATGCGTTGAGCGATACCTCCGTTCCCCCATACTCCTTCATAGTGTGGTGCGGGAAAGTTTATTTCGCACGCCTATAACGGGCAATGCACTCGCTCATGCCTGGCCTGCCTACACGCTATGCTCGGCTGTTACAGCAGAAGAAAAAGGAAAACTTGTGCCTGCTCTGAACTAATTAAGCACTACGCCATTAAGACGTGTGGGTGAATGGATGCATACATCCACGTATTGACTTAGGCACTAGTTTCAGTGGTCAGCTTCACGCCCCCGGCCGCTTTACCCCTGGGACAGAGCCCTCCGTACCCATTTGAGAGGAAGCTGGGTGAACCTCAGAACAGGTTTGGACGACGTGGAGAGGAGAAAAATCTTATTCCTACCGGGACTCGAACGCCGACCCATCGGTCTCAGACAAGTCGAAACGGAAGGGACATGACAGAGATACGAATCAGGAATCTGTAAAATGCGTCACCCGTCTCTCAAACCGAGCTACCAAGCGTGAGCTAATATTGTGGTCTCTTGGCTGACACCGTGCAGTCCGGTACGTGGTTATCAGCATCGTAAGTCTAGCCTGAACAGGGAAGCAGAATGTTTCCGGTAGCCGCATACCAGACTGCACGGTGCCACAACCCACATGGCCACAGCATGAACCTTCATGACCTTGGAAACCTGAAACTCGCAATCACGGTCTTGTGGAGGGTAACGCCGTGAAGTCTCCTCTACCCTGACGACGGAGGCAGCAGGTCTCTCTCTAAGTTGGTACCTCTCTTCCAAATCACACCCCACAAACAGCAGCGAGAAACTCCAATGTCAGGTTCCTAGCCATACGCACGCATGCGCTGTCTAGTTCCTCAGTGTTGTGGAGCTGCACTGGTTATGAATCCCGTTACGCGTCTGGAAGCCCGAAGTTCGATACTCTGCCCCAGCACTGTTTATCCTCACTGAGGATAGTTCCTCAAGACAGGCCGTGGGCACTTGCGCTTAGTGTACTAACCGCCAACAATCGTTCTGCCGTATGCGCAGGGTGAGTGGCAACCCGAACGGGCGGGGCCGACTCAGCATAGTGTCCGACCGGATCGCGCTCTCAGTCAGCTGATCCGTTTTAATATTATTTCACCTATGTCTAGTTCTGTTATGCAACAATGACCTTCCTGTTCACTTGTCCAGTGAGTTGCTGCCCAAGAAGTCGCAGGTTAAACAAGCCCCATACTGTGTGGCGTATATGGCGACTTCTGGGGAGAGAGCCTCCGGAGCCCACCGGATAGTAGGCCGGTTGGGCCCTGGAGCCGGTCTGGACGCTGTCGAGAAGAGGCGTCGGTCCCTCAGCCCAAGTCCAGCTGCCGTAAAGACTGAGCTCTCGCGGGGTTGCAGATCTGGACTCACACGCAATCCTGCCTGGGGAGGAAGCGGCTGGCTGACTCCTCGGCAGCTACACGACACATGCCAAAGTTTCGCAGGAAAGAGGCACTAGGAAGACCGAGGCGTAGTTGGGAGCAGCCAACTGCAGACTCTTGCGGTCACCGGGTTCCACAGAGCGCTAGGAATTTCCTGAGTGGCTCAGCGGCTTAACGGCTTTTCAAGGTCTCATCTCCATGGAGTTCCCTAGTCGGATATGCAGCTGGCTACCTTCCCTTTGAATTACGCCGCTGAATTTGTCCGCACAATGGGCACAACAACAACAACAACAACAACAACAACAATAACAACAACAATAATAATAATAATAATAATAATAATAATAATAATAATAATAATAATAATAATAATAATAATAATATGGGCCTAGGGCGGATGCACAGAATCAAAGAATATGTAACTTGAAAGTTAATATTTAATGTAAGCCCTATTGTTGTACGAAGTGGGAGACTGAGATGGGTGGGTCATATAGCGCGCATGAAGGAAATGGGGAACGCAAGTTCGCACTGATGCAGTTAGACGCAACGAAATGGCAGGCAAACACGACAAGTTGTGTTGGGTTTGAGGCTCTCATAGCAGTGCCTACAAAAAGTACTATATTCTTGCATGTGACGCCGTCTAGTGCAGTGGCAGTCCGTCGACGTTTCGGATGAGCGTACACACCATCTTCAGAGACAAAGCTAAGCAAGCAGCTTGGTGTTTCATTTCTGCTGATTGCTTGATTGATTTACTGTTCGACCATGAAAATGGAAGCAGTACGCTCATCCGAAACTCCTATGAACTTCCAACGGACTACACGGCGTCACATGACAGGAGACAGGCCTGCTCAATGCGTCAAAGTTAGGTTGGAAACCTCATCGAAATGGGCCATTTAAACCAACACGTATGATAGGATAATATTAAAATGGTTTGGATAGAGATACAGAATGAGAACTGGCCCAGGGTTCCCACTGACTGACTGATCCTAGAGCTCCATGCCAACGAGCCGAGCTGCCCGGAGGCGGCGTGCAAGATGTCTGGCCAGCGTCTGGACATCCAATTCACTGCTGCTTACGTCACTATATAACGTAATTTCAGCGCAACATTCTCTGTGTAATATCGACCAATCAGGGAGGGCGCACTGTGTCACAGTGGCAGCTCCAAGGCTCCGCAGAGGACACATCCGCGCATGAAGGCCTGAACACCCGGTAGCCCGCGGCGGCCGCCGTTCTGCTAGCGACGCGCAGCGCAACAGGTTGGCCGCGCGGTTACGTGGAACAGCGGTACATGTTCTCAGCTTCTCGCCGAGCGGGTCGGGACACCGACTAATCACAGTTCCTCTATTGGGCCACAACCACTTCCACCCAAATTGCCTCCAATTAATTACTCACGAATCTTCATATGACATCCGACACTATTCAGCCTGAGCTACCCAGCTTCTACTTCTCAAATTCTTCTTCTTGTCGTTTACATAACGATGATACGTCAACAATAAACTGGAAAGGATAGGGAAACGGCTGATAGCGGCCAAATCGCGGAAGCATCCAGGAATTTGGAAGCCTCATTCAGGATAACCTGTTTCCCAACCGGGATTCGAAGCCAGCATCTCCCAATTTCCGGTTTAGAGCCTTACCGCTACGACAACCTGCTCGTTCATTTCTTGTTCTTCGTCTCCTCCGTTTTCTGTTCACCGCTTCTTCCTGTCACGTGACAAGCCTGTGCTGCAGTAACCACGTCCCACCGCTAGGACACGAGGCTCGGATGCGCCGTAAAACATGCGACGTGATCCACTCGCGATTCGTGAGGAAGGTTCGTGTTGTCCTATGCAATGCTGTTTTGCTTCCCACAGGAATTACGTCACAGACACAGCGGAAGTAATCATTCCAGAAGTCTTGTACACAACTTCCGGTTCACAGCCCTCACAGTTGCATTTCCCCGCCATCTTGTGTGATCAGAAAATGGAAAGAACCAACGGCTAACAGAACCCAGAGGTGCAACACAGCTGATGGCGGTGCCTGTCGTTGAACTCTGGAATGTCTGAAGCAATTACAAGCAATTTACAGAATATGATGTCTTCAGGAGTTCATGGAGGTAGGCCTAGGCCGACTGGGGCTGAAGTGCCAAGAAAAGAAGAAGAAAGATGTCTTCAGGAATGCTATTTTGGTTTCTGTATTCATAAAGAATAGGCAAAAGACATTAAAATTAAACAGAGGCCAGCTATAAATGGAATCATTTGCAAAATGTCTCAGCGCATCATACGTAATTTCTCTTTCTGAGGTGCGATATTTCACAGCTCTGAGATGCAAAATGCGCCAGGCAAGTTACTCAAATCACACGACAGTCTGTATTCTGAAGAATGTGTCAAAGAATCCTGATTAGTGTCATCGCCAAGTTTTATCTTCACATCCGTTTATATCCTTTCAAATGAAACTTGTTTACATTTCAATCCCGACTTGGATACTGACATCTCTGCTTATCTGTCCATTGCTGGTATCTTACGCGATCGTTAATCTTATCAATTCTTTTGTATTTGGCGAAATTCTCTTTGTTTCTCAACTACACAGAATAATATGGAAACAAAATTTATTTATACATCATCATCAGTCATTTGTTTCACGACTGTCTAAAAATCACGGCCACTGAGAACATTCAACTGGTTCCACTCGGCCTACAATTAAATGCAAGAAGTCTCTACTGCGTTACGATACAGAAGAGAGATATTTTCCGTCATTTTGCCGCGAAACAAACATCTCCCGTAGAATGGCGCACCAGTTTGCAAGGAACTACAAAGTACGTAATGTAATTTACGCTTTATTAATTAATTTTCCTCGTCCCCGAGATGAAATACTGGATGCATTATGGGACGTCTGGATAGAAAATTAACTAACTAAACTGACTGACAAAGGGAGCACGCGGTAGCGTAGTGGTGGAGGTGCTACGCTACAAGCCGGAAGGTCGCGGGTTCAAATCCCGATGAGGTTATTGGATTTTATCCTTATCATTAATCCCTGCAGCCGCACTAGGCCCTGGGGTCTACTCAGCCTCTAACAGAAATGAGTACCAGGAATTAATTAAATAATTTTCCCGGGGAGTAAAGCGCGGCCGGCGCGTAAGGCTGACAACCTTACCGCCATCTTTGAGCCGATTGTCTAGATAGTGTGGGAACCTCAAAGTCTCACAGCCCTATGGGCCTTCACGGCCTGTTACAGGGATAGCTTTACTTTACTTTTTTTACTTACTGACTGACAAGCTACAATGAGTTAAGTCCTTACTGAGTGGTAATAACCACTGTTTGTTATTTCCCAAACGTTTTGGAGCCAGAATGTTCATTACCTTATTCACAAGAGTCTGCTCCTTATGCAGAGCGAGATGTAGCCAACCAACACTCTTTATAATCACTGTCCTTTAGTATTATCCTCCCATCTACACTTCGGTCTTCGAACTAGTCTTGTCTCATTAGGTTTTCCGACCATAATTCTGTATGTGTATGCACTTCTGGCGTCTCGTATGCATGCTACATGCCCCGCTCACTCAATAGTCCTTGATTTGATCACGCTAATATTTGGTGACGTGGGGATAATCATGAATGAAAAATGGGAAAGTCGATTTAATTAATTTATTGCCGTCTGGCTGCAAAGAATGGTGGGTTATTCTCCGCAGTTCAGACGGAACCAACAATAAGGCCGCCTAGCGGCAGACCTCAAGAAATGAGAGCGGATGAAACAGAAGAGAATCGCAGCGTGTTTTGTAGCGACGCTCCACTGTCACTGTCTTCCAGATACGCAAGAACCCGTTCAGCCGTCCCTTTCTCTCGGAGCAACGTACACAAGTGTGCCAATTAATGCAGCCATCTCCTGCCACTAACAGCTGAAAGTCAAATCGGAGAATGCAGATATTTTTTGTTTCTGTGCTCGTTACATCTGAGCTTCAGCGCAACACAGGCGACCTTCACTTTTATTGGAGTTTGCTAGGGACCCGGGGTCTCCCGCTCACAGGCCACTTATAAAAGGCATTACTGACGAAGCAAAATAAAGGCCCAAAGAGGCCCTCCTAACTGAGCACTTTTCACGAATCTCATGACAGATTATTTTTGGTAGACCCACAAGATTACGTCTATTACCTACAACCGCAGGGATCTAACGGCGCTCTGTGTTACCATAAAGTCACGCAGCATCATTACGGTTTTCACTATATGGACAGAGATGCTACTTATGTAAGAGCGGTCTGTGACGAAGCAAGATGCTGAAGCGTGTTCTGGGCGACTGAGGACAACCAAGAGTGGCAACCGATACATCACGATTGCATGCGGACCACGTAGCAGAAGCAGACTTGTGGGATCCTCACGGGATTACAGCGATAGTGTGCGGCGGGTTCATATGAAGTGTCCCATAACCATAAAATCAGCAGACATTATCAGGCGTCCTAGTTTGTATTTGAGACGGCGTATCGGAGGCCGTTCGCTCTATGAAACGACTTTTCAAATACAAATTATGGCGACGAGTAATGTCCAACGCACCATCGTCACGACCTTCTAGAACTAATAAAATATCGTGTTCGGGGTCTACGCCATTTTAATTCTGATTCAGTACGTCACTTCTGAAGAAACATGCGGGGTCGCGACGGACTGCCATGAAGAAAATTATATATAAATAGGTAATGTGGGAAACAAGAAAGCAGACGGGGAGATAATATTAAAATAGATCTCACAGAAACATTGTGAAGATCATAGATGGATTCAATGGCTCTGCATAGAATCAGACGATATGATTTTGTTCCAATGGCAATTAATTAGTAGACTTCACTGACCATTGGCTAGAAAAGATTTAACTCTTTGGTAGCTGAACAGTATGAACATCCGTCACGGATGAAGATTCTGAACCAGTTCCATGCATTTCCCATTCTCGTATCATTCAGCCTTTGAGGTACACTTTAATGTTATCCTGCCATTTCATTCTTCATTTGGCAACCAGCCTTCTTCGACCGTCCCTCACAGAATTCTGTGTGTGCCACCTACATTCACGTTTTCCCTCTAACAATGGCAAGGTGCCGGGATGATCTGGTTCAGCACTAAATCAAATTAGCTTTGGTCATGACGCAACAATGCGGTCTCCAGTGACGGGGAAATGGCTGAATGGTCTCGGCTTTCTTCCGACTGCGCATTGTTTCTCGCGAAAGCGTGGCGACATGGTGCGGCCGAGCGGCAAACCGACGCGATGGACCGCGACACATGCGCAGTGACACATCTGCTGCATCTCCAGTGTTGCCACATGTACGCGCATTGTTGGAACTCGGTTGATATGAAGAAAACAATGGCTGCCGTCCCACTGCAGCTATTCAGAAACTATCTCACACATCGCGCGCTTCTCGTTGTCATGGTTACGGTGCCATGTACTCATGCCGTCACGAGTTAGTAAAATGCACTGTTTAGGGTGAAGTTCGGCAGAAACAGAGTGGCATGGAAGTGAACGCCTTCTTCCAAATCCTTACCCTTTAACCAATCATGATCAGATTCTCCGTTCGGTAGCTGGAGACGCAGACGAACAGCTTTTGGGCTGTAACCCAACTTGGCAAGAGTGTGACACCACAGGAAGTCAGCATTCCTGTGGACATCTGCCTCTGTCACGGCGGCCGCGCGAATGTGTTCGAGCCGGGAAGTTGGAGCGTGGTTTCCCGACGGGACGACGCATCAGGTACCGTCGGCGGGGGGCGGGGGCGATGTTTGTGCTGACGGCAATCGTGCAAACATCACGTCCGCGTTCCTGCTGTTTACTTTTCGGTCCGGACTTAATGACGCGGTGAAGCGTGACGTCACCGTACCAGCTGACTGTCAGTGGACATAATTGGACAGCACGGGAACTATAAGTCGACTGCGAATACGTGACCAATTAACCCACAAGGCACAGTGGTTACTATATGTACCACAGCTTTTAACATTCGGACACTCCGCATTTGGTAAATAAACACACTGAATTTCTTTTTTGTGTTTCGTATGATTCTCATAATAAATTCGATTTTCTTCCCAAACAGAATTAACCGGGTTGGGCTTTCTTATTTCCGCGGAGCACAGAACTTAATTTTTGAATATTATTTTGACGAACCTCAGGATTTAAAGAGAATCAATCAATTAATTAATGAACTGACGAGTAAGGAAATGAAAATGGACCACATGATACAAATAAGTAAAACAAATGATTTCATAGCTCGGCACGGTCGCCATGTTGGTAATTTAGGTGGAAGGGCATTACAAAGCGTGCTTATGTACAATGCCATGAGCGCGGGACAGACACAAGGGTTCTTAAGAAACAATTGCGTCTGCTGTCCTGTCTCCTGTAACGCGATCCCCGCCCGCCCCAAAGGCAATGGAGTCATCTCCATCAGAGCAGCGCCCGAAAAGTATAAAACGCAAATAAAATAACACGAGGAAACAAAAATGGCGTTGCTAAGCGACATAGGATGTAACTTCACTGCCGGGGTCAATATGTTTGCTGTCGAACGCGTGCTGCCAGCTGGTGGTCACCACGGAAACCACTATCACTGGCCTACATGCACCCAGCGCTCACGTAGTTACGCCGTAAGACTAACTTCGCGGGGCTGAGTCAGTTTTGTACAAACGACACAGCACGCACGTGAACTACACGACTAATAATAAGAACTTAAAATCAAGAGAAATAAACGAGATCTCCCACCATCAGGAGGAAAACAACATGACCCAATGTCGACTCAAGATATTTTAATATAATAACTAATTTTTACGTGGAAATTTTAATACAATTTTAAATAAATTGGGAGGCTACTGTATGGAAAAGTGAACACCATATTGCGCGCAGTGAAAAACCCCGGTCAGAATAACCAGGAAATACACTAAAAGAAACTCATCATACGTAAATCTACACTTCAAGAAGCGCCATTTTGAGTGCCTAAAACAAACAACAAAACCAACCGTGATAGCAAAATTTATATTGAGAGCATTAGTCATATCTAAAGTGCATATTGTTAAAATATCTTATGTGACAGTGTTTCCTTATCGTAGTGGTGCGCCTCTGAGGATGATTCCTTTGAATCGAAACATGTAAGGTGAATGAGGACTGAAGTGTTGTAAGCTTGTATGTCACACTGGACTGAACTTTTCATTATCTACTCTGTCATCGTCCTCGATTTGATCACTGTAAAAATATTTGGGAGAACAACAGGAAAGAAGGGTGTAAAATTAGAAACGGGTAGCCATGTTTGTGGTGTGGCTTGTCCCACAGGGCGTCTACACTGACTGACGGTTTTACTCATGACTTCTATGCATATGTTGGGATAGTAAACAGAAACATTTCACTTCCGCTTTGTTTCAGATCCTTAGCAACACGACACGAATCGGCAAATCAACAACGACAATAAACTTTCAACTGAAGTTTACAGCCAGCCAGCCAGCCCGAATCTCAGCAATACAAGGTGCCGCTGCATTGCCGTGCCATCTGTTGGCAACCGCCTCTAAGCATCATAGCCCAACCTGTCGGCCTAGGGTCAGAAAATCAACTACTCCCAAACGTAACCATGTCATACTGTCAGTTTCCTGCCGATGCCGACGCCAAGAGTTGACAGGACGTCGTTATGTCACCAAATACTGAAACAACTCTCGCGTTTCGTGACAACGGGTGCCTGTCTCACGCCAGTAATAACTGTCCTGAATTTCTGTATCCTGGGGCAAATTTAGTATCGCGTGTCCTCGGCAATGCGCTTGACAAATATTAATGTCGATAAGAGGAACAATCGGTCGTGTAGCATGAATGTGGTAAATCAGGAATTAATAATGAATGTTGACTGAGAAACCTCAAAGTAGAAAAATATATGAGGAAGATAATATTAAAGTAAATAACATTTCTTTAAATGAACGTTCTGCTGGAGGTGATTATGAAGATAATGCATTCTGAGATGTGACGCCGTGTAATCTTGCAGATAATTTTTTACTCCTATACCGCGAAGACGCAGGCACGAGGGTCACCGCAAATACCTACAAGACTGCACGGCGTCACATTCCACAGGATGGAGTAATCTTTGTTTACGCAACTTGATATGCGCTGGAGTGGTGGACTTTTGTGATAACGGTTATGAGCCTTCTGAAGCAGAGTTCCAATCAACTCTTGATGAGTGAAATTAATTTCGGAAGAAACACGCTTTGAACTTATATCACGGCCCAGTTTGCAGCTTATTTCAATAAATACTGACATACCAAAAAATTTGCGACAAATTAATCTAGAAAAATGACCGATTAGTTTGTTGTTACGTCCAACTGCGATGTATAAACTGGCCGTACAAATCTGCCACGTTTACTGCATTTTGCTGTAAAGCAATTTGGAATAGTAAAACTGAAAGAAATACATCGATTCAAACATCATCCCATTAAATGAGAGCTAATCCTGCTAAGGCGCCGAGACCGGCTCGGAAGCACACGCGTATCCTCCTGATGTAGCATAGATGTCGCCGGCTTGCATGTTGGCTGCAGATGCGGCTGAGCTGCGGTGAACTTGTCGAGCAATAAACAAAGAATCTTCGGCCTTGCACATTTATTTGAATTCGAGAGTTAGGTCTCCGGCTTAACTATTCTTCTGTCGTCAGAACTATTTCTTCAGCACATATCAATGTATGCAGTAGGACTAAATACCATCCTCCAACGAAGAGAAGGCGAGGCAAGTGGTAGGTAGAACTTGTCGATCCTGACCATTCTTCCATTCATTTAGGGACACACTGAAGTTCAGTGCACTAACGGCAATGGCAAATGACCGGAAATAATGCGGATGTTTTCAGTTTCGAAGATACAGGAGGGCGGGACACGGTACTTGGCTTTCCTTACCTTCACTTAAGTGTAGAAAGATTAACGTACCCTACTACCAAAGCTGGGATAGCTCAGTCAGGATAGTGACTCGGCTATGGGCGCAGCTTCTGGAGGGGAAACATATTCGTATCTCTTTCACAGCGTTCAGATCGGACTCCCTTCCAATGGATGCAGGGATAAAGCAACCGAAGCGTGAGGGTAACCGCTTACCGCCACCGCGTGTCAAGGTTAAAGCATGGAGCTGTTGTATCTCCACGCCACGAAGACATAGCGTGGTTCTTACTCAGTGGTTAAGCTAACGCAAGGGACCAAGGCTCGAAGCAATGATTGCCACTGAGTTCTTATCAGTTTCCAGCTGTGCGCACCGAAGCAACTCGTCACGTGGTAGCGCCATATAAGGAACACACGTCAGCCACACGATCGCAGTCTGGTGACAATGATCGGCGTGATGAAGTTCTTCGCTCTGCTGGCGGTTTGCCTCGCATTTGTACTTCTGCAGGTGAGTGGTACCACTGGCTAGGATACTAAGGCAACTAACTAAGCACTACGCCATGAAGGCGCATGGGGGAGTTGATGTATAGAGCCACACTTTCTTAACCTAGGCACTAGCTGGAGGTGACTGGTCAGCTTCACGCCCCTGCCGCTTTACCACCGGGGAAAGAAACCACTGTACCCATTCCATAGGAAGCTGGCTAGGGCCCCCAGCCGGTCTGGACGACGTGAAGAAGAGAAAATTTGTGACCCTACCGGGCTCGAACTCCGACCCCTCGATCGTCCAGCCCGTAGCCAGTCGCTATATCGGCCACACTATCCTGGGTCGGCTAATTTATTTTAGTAGCATTTAAAAATTCTGTTTCTATCTCACAGAAAACACACGATGTCTCCATTACAAAGAACAACTCGTTAATGTCATTCAAGGCAACAACCACCGTTTGTTGGGAGAGACTTAGCAGACACAGTATATTTGCCTCCATCTTCAGAGTATATGCGCGTCCGCTACAAACCCCAACCGGCTAATGTTGTCAGTGCAAATGTTCGCAACATCGGAAAAGGCGGAACGCAACACAGAAAACGTACGAGACTTAAACGTGGAGGCGGTCAAGTTAAAGTGACTAAGCAGTCGTGGAGTTAATTCATGACCTGTTGTGCCAAGCCCAGACTGACAGACATACACAGGACCATGTACTACTGAATTTGCTCGCAGGACAGGACAGACCCGTCCTCTGGTCAGAGCGAGCGCCCCACATCAACAAAACCGTAAGTCTCTGACAGAAACAAAAATCTGGTCTTGGGTTCTGGATCTCGTTTGACAGCAAGACAGACTGGCCGACAGACCGCCGGTTGTAACGTGATTTTGCGTTCGACTTGTTTCGGCATAATATGAAACATAAATAGACATTACGGGCAAAATGCTGAGTACCTTAACGTTCACAAGTTGGTACAAATGTTTACCACTGTGACATACTGGTATGAAGGACACACACTTCATGACTGACAGCAGCACCTGCCAAAATAACAGAGGATATTTATATCCCGCGTCATTCTGTAGTTTACTTAGCAATACACACTCAACTTCTTGTGCTTGCAGGACATCCCCACATGCACAGGAGTGCCTTACCCGAAATGTCTGTGCATCATAGAGTACCCCAATGGAACAAGCGCGAGCTGCTGCCCCTGATATCACAAAATATTGCCGTGTGACGGAAACAGTACAACAAATGCTTCACTGTTTTCCCATGTAGCAACGATGGATTAATAAACTAAGAAAATTCAACGGTCTCTTAATTTGTTATGCAAACTTTCGTACATGTATTTCTATCCCCTGTGTGTCCCGTATTGCACTCCCATAGCTTACATCTGTCCGTCATATCGCCCTTCCTCTCCCGTTTCCTTTGCATTAAGACGGTTATGATGATAGGTTGCTCTTTACCATAAACAATGGTAAACGCCGTGTCAGGAAGATCACTTCCACATTTAATTTCCATGGAAGCGGTGTGAGAACAATGACAATGACAATATCCTGTGTAATGATGGTGATGATGTCATTAAGGTTTAGGCGAATCGAGACCTTCGTGAACTCTTTTGTGGGCTATTCAGATTATATGCTGACAATAGGATAAATTGGAAAGGATTTGGAAGAAGTCGGTCATGAACTAGGCATATGTCTGGAGGAACTAAGGAGAACCACTAAAAGCTTAAATGACGAGAGACAGTGTCTCGATCGACACTCGAACTGAGGAACCGCCAGAATATGAGATGAGTGTCACCGCTACGCCTAGCATTTCGCTAACTCCATGGAGCAGAATTCTTATTGGGAAACTAATACGTGTCGTTGCTCACTTAGTCACGATATTCCCCTTCCTGTACGGAATTCGAAAATTCATTACCGTGTTCGGAAGAACCAACTGACGCATGTTACCGTCAGAATACGGAAACGTGGCGAGGACGCGCCCTCATACTTAAGTGTGGGCAGTGAATGTGCCCGCGAATAGATTCTCTCAGAGAGCCTTAATTAAAGGTAATCTATATACATTCTGTGCTGACAACAGCAATCGGAGTCTTCTGCATCCTGTCCAATAATTCCTCTCGTTTTTTCATACACTTAAAACGAGAAATTGTTATGGGGTGGGAGCGATACCGAGATTCTGATGTATTTACGTTTTCAGCCACCTGATTACGTAAAATGGTTTATGGTATGTCGCCTGCCTGCCTGCCTGCCTGTATGTATGTTTACGTCACCCTACGTGCGCGTCTGCCACCGCCTCTGCATCTGTGCGTCTGCGCCGCCTACCGTCAACATCAGTCTGAGCCTACGTCAGCGTCTGTGCGCATCGGCGACCGCAACTACGCCTATGTCTGCGTGTGAATGTGACTGCGTCTACGTCAGGGTCTGGGTGTGAATGTGACTGCGTTTGCGTCAGGGTCTGCGTGTGAATGTGACTGCGTTTGCGTCAAAGACTGCGTGTGAGTCACCAACTGTGACTGCGTCTGCATAAATGAGCCACTCACCTCCATCTTGTGCATAGAAACTTCACCTTAGCTTTATCTCAAAGAAAACACAAGTCCCTATTAGGAGCAAGGACTTGGCATCTGGGACTCGTAGCTGGTTACTTAGAAAATAATGTAAAACCCAACATTGTGGGCAAAACGGAGAATTTCTGACTGTTAAGGTAGGCGGTAGGTACAAAAACCACGGCGATGTAAGGGGCCGGGTTCCCTGCACAGCGCCCGGCACGAAACCAGAACGTGTACTCTTTTTAAGGTTTCAAAGCTGGCCCAGGCAAATTGCAATGAACACACATTTCTAGGCATCCAGAATCTTCCTGTATTCTCTGGTTCTTATCTCGAGATGTTCCCGTTCTTCCCAGTACAGTAACTCACGACAGGCCTTGACTGCACCTGTCAGGGCACGTAGAACCTTCTCTGATGTTTGCGGTTCTAGGCAACCTTGAGTTTGAACAATAGGACTGCTATGAATGACAGGAACAAGATATGGTGCCAACAAGGAAAACTTCTACTTCCCGTTACAAGCCGAAGTTGCTATGGCACAATACTGATGAAACGGGAACTCCCTTAGATCCACACCCGCATAACATCGTCAGTACCTAAATATATAGCGTCGGGTGGTACTTTCATTCATGAATTATAAAGGATTTGGAAACTACAGAAAAAATTGAAAGATATATTTTATGCCCAATAAGCGTTTTCTGCAATTCATACGGTTCTCGGGATGATCAAGAAGCAAAGGAGCGAGCGCACCTGAAATGCTAGGCTACCCGGCGTACATTTCCTATCCTGTGTGCTCCCCTGTATTCCCGAGACAAGCTGACGCGGAACCGGGCGTGCCGTGGCAACCAGATTATTAAACGTGGGCTCTCTCATTTGCAGGAAGTTCCAGACTGCGCCGTCTTGCGTCCTGCCTCTACGAACGGCAAATTTGTCGCGTGCTGCCACGAGTGACAGGAGACAGAACACCACAAAAACCGTTTTACGATACCATGGTGATACCATGTGAAAGCAACAGAATAGTGAAAGAATGAAGGTAGCAAATGGTTTCCAGTATCACTGAAACAAATGAACTACATGCTTTTCTCCGCCCTCGACGCATGTTCCGGATTCTCGCAAGAGGCAGTTGTCTAGACTGCCAACAGATGGCAATGACACATTCAAGGGATCGAAGGAAAATGACACAAGACATTTTAAAAGAATGAACTCATGTCCTTACAATTTGCAGTGTGTTACACTGAGTATGAATATATTTAGTTAGATAATAATATGCTAGGAAACTCTCGCTGCGCTAAGAACATTGAAGGGGTTTTTTTTTTTTTTGAAAAAGTGTAACACAAACTTTACACGTGTAGCAAGCAGCATACCTCTTTTGTTGAATTCTTGCATGCTTCTTGAGCTGCCAAAAAAGGGTAACTTCTGACTACAAATTTTACACTCATATTGTTTCTGTCCAGCTGAGCAGCACGTCTATAAAACAGGAAATCTGACTGCATTTCACAGGAGTAAGACTTCTCTCCGGCGACATAATGAGTGAGATCCCAACAGTAACGTAAAACCCAAAGCTACAGATGCATATACGCAGTCATATGGCTTCGCACCGGAATGCAATACGAATGTTTTCCACAACTATAAGAATTTTCTCGACTGTAGGTGATCGATCCGAAGAAACGGTATTTTGCAAACGGTATGTCTTTTTCCCGTATTGTGCAGGCTTGTACCTCATAAGGATTCTGGTTATTTCAGATCCCCGAAATTCGTAACTTGCTTTGAAGACATTACATATTGACCTTTCTAGTACATATCTGGAATTTCTGGGGCTCAAAGCCGACTTCATGCTGCAGAGAACAGAGACATGTCTGGCTCCTACAGGGAACTGAACCGATTCATTGGCTGACCAAACCGTCTACCAATCGCTGTACTGACTGTGCAACATTGGCTCAGTCTGACACTGCATTCAGTTTGAAGCTGTTTCATTGCCTGATAAATGAGGCAATATCTGCATACTCAGCACGAGGGACTATGCAGCCGCGAGGTATTCCCATGTATTACCGTGGCATTCCCTCAGCAACAAAAGTTCTGATTCGGGATAAGATGTATGTAGAATACTTTGCAGAGGGCCGTTACGAACCCCTGGTTTCATGTTGGCGTTACGTTAGGTCGCTATTCAGTCAGTGGGTATTTCTGTCTGCGTCTTACACGGCTTACTGCACCATGCGACCGTAAGGGTGCAGACAACCGGTTAGCACCGAGTGAAAGGTCAAAAGATGATATGGAAAGAAGCAGCGGCATATTTTGGTAGTGTCGCAATATCTGCCCTTCGGGCCTGGGGAAATACGCAGTCAGGAGAGCGAGGGGTAACGAACCCGGGACCGCCTTGGTGTGCTGTTACGTAACGCGACTGGGCAAGCCGTGGTAAGGGCCAGACGGAGGACAACTGCGGCCAGTGGAGCAAGTGTTGGGTGATGTTCGGCTGTGTCCTCGTTTTTTCCCGGGACTGCACGGCTACCAGGGCCGGCCCGATCTGCTCATAAGGCAGGAAGACCGAACAGACACAAGGTAAGTTGTGTCAGCTTTTTCAAGCCTGAAATTAATTTAAATTGAGTTACGTCACATAAAAGGGACTGCTTCTTCATTGCAAACATCAACTGGTTTAAGGAAATAATCGCTGTAACTGCGAGAATCACATGAAACTGTGAGTAAAACGGAAAACCTTTTAATGCTAATGCAAGTACCACTGTACATTAAAATGTTAATAACACTTAACGTCCTTACTCCGTAAGAAGTGAAATTCCGGGTGAGAAAGGGAGCCCCTAACTTAATGCCCGAGGATGTGACAATGTGCTGCGTGATGAGTGGTTTCGCACACCGCAGGGGACGGCGGTAGGTGAGTATCGAACAATGCTGGAATCACGATTGCCTAGCAGGGGATAAACTGAAAGGGGAAACACTTGAGGCAAGAAACCCGCTCCAATGCCATGTCGTCCATCTCTAAGCAGACTGAACCTGAGGCTGGCTCCACAGTCAGTATCTTCGCCTAACTCTTTGAGCTGTCTGGCATCGACTCCCGACACAAAACGAAATGCTCCGTTCACACCGGCTCTGGGGTTCGAACAGTCCCTTGGCGAATGAACACGGGGGCTAAAGCGGACAGAATGTGGAAGTGACCAATTCATCCCCTATGTAGCGATTTCATGACATGGGGTTAGGTACAAAAACAATCTTCCTTTATACCTATTATTATTATTATTACTGCTACTGTTCTTGTTGTTACTATTGCGATCCTGGCAATGGCTCTTTCCCGAGGAGCACCCCCCCCCCTCCCAATGGTCAAGGTGTGCAAGTAGCCATGCATTTAGGCCTCAAGCAATTATCCGTCGCCGGTCGAGAGGAAAAGCGACAGAGGTTCGGCTCTCTGCAATGAATGCTGGGATCTGAATGCGTTCCAAATGAGTCCCCGATAGGGAGGTATACCTATAGCATGCCTCCGTCCGGCCACGTGATTAATTTCATAGACAGTTATAAAAGGTGTTCCTGCTGCAGCAGTGTACAGTTGCTGCCAGTTGAACGGGCGGAGTTTTGTGTCTTCTCTACGAATACAACACGGAACACATTCTACAAGAACACACAAATCGAAACACGATCCACATTTTTCATGTCGCATAAAACGTCGATCATTTCTAACAAACTCGGTTCACAGCACGAGATTTTATTACACACAAGTCGAAGCATGAAACGTTTATTTGAATCTTCTAGCGATATGGCGAATATTCAAGGAAAAACAACGGTAGATAGGCAGGCGTCTATACACTGCGATGTCTGTAATGTTGACATCTGAATCAAATTCACAGTTAATTAACACTAAGGAGGAATGTATGCACCTGATATTATAAATATGATAATGGCTTGTCGACTCCTGCGGAAAACTCGAGGGAACAGATCGGCAGTCCAGGCACAACTGCAGGGCACTCTGACACTAACGCCAATAACATCACAGCACTCAGGAGTATGAATAAAATACAAAACCACATAATAAAACGGTGATACAGTAAGGATAACGTGGCCTCTGCTGACGCCTAGACTTCTGCCTCAAGGAATAATTTTGTGAACGTAATTGAGAACAAAATTCTAGCTAAGTTTCTGTGGCAATCATGAAACTAGACAGGTGTTCATATGAGACCCATAGTAAAATCCGTAGGAGTAAATATTTGTTCTTTGCGTCTCCTGTTCAGAATGGTCTAAAACATGGAGATGCTTTAACCCCATTGCTTTTAAACTATGCATTAGAATACGCCATTAGGAAGTTACAAAAAATACCAAGTGGGACTGAAACCGAATAGGATACATCTTCTTCTGGCCTACGCTGGTTATGTTAATCTACAGGGGGCTAACATAAATACCATAAAGAAAGAAAGAAAGAAAGAAAGAACGAAAGAAAGAAAGAAAGAAAGAAAGAAAGCAAGCAGAAGCTCTGTTACACACAAGTTTGGAAGTAAACACGGTGAGAACTAAATACATGTTGATGTCCCGTCACCATAATGCAGGCCAACAAATCCTTCGAAAATGCAGCAGAGTTCAAACACTCGTATTTGGGGACGACAGTAACATATAAAGATATGATTAATGGGGAACTTAAGTGTACATTAAATTCGCCGTAACGCTTGCTACCGGTCAGTTCAAAACCTTCTGTCTTCCAGTCAGGTGTCCCAAAACGTAAGCTAACTACAGTATACGAAATTTTCTTCCCGTAGTTTTGTACGGGTCACATGGTAAGAACATAGACTGAGGGCGCTAAGGGGAATATTTGGGCCCAAGAGGAGACATAGAAGGTGGGTGGTGAAAACTGCATGAGGAGCTTCACAACTTTTAATTGTTTCTATGAACTTGGTATTATGAAGCAGGAGCATTAGATGGACAGGGAACGTAACTTTAATGGGAGAGTAGAGAAATGTATACAAGGCGGTGGTAGGAAAGAAACAAAGAAATTCATTAGGAAGACATCTTTTGAATAAAAATGGCAGACGGCTGGATGCTTCAAGCTTCACAGTGACAACGCGCCCGCACAAACAGCACTGTCAGTTCGGAAATAATTGGCGAAAAAGTGCAGTCCTGTTCCGCAGGCTCATTCTCTAGATTCGTCATCTGGTTCCTAAAATTCAAATCTTGTCAATCACGTGACAGCGTTCAGAAGCCTGTAAAGGACTCCACCAGAATATACCAGAAGACGACTTCCAATCCTGCTTAGGAGGCGTGGGAAACTCATTGAACTAAGTGACTTGCATCGGAGGGATGCTATTTTGAAATGGGCAATGTTCATTTAGACGAATAACTTAATAAATTGTTTTGTACAAATTTAATCTGATTGGTTTGTCAACACAGGGTCTCCTTACAAGATTGCAATTTGTTGCAGATGATGAGCCTCAAAATCATCTTCAAGGCGGTGATCTTTCATTTCACGATTGTCGTCACGGCGATTGAGACGAACACGGTCACTTTGAGTGCACCTGCGACCACAGCGAAGTCGCTGACAGGTGCGACTGGAGATGATTATGAAGACATCATGACTACAAATTTTACACAGACCCTCACGTATGTGGACAACGTGAACAAATTAAACATAAGTTCACAAGATTTCGTATCTGCATTTGACCTATCAAGTTATCAAAACAACTGCACACAAACTTATGAGAATGTAGACGAATATCAGTACATTTCGTACAGTGGACAATTTCCTGAACAGTTGGCGGGGCTGGCCTCGGAGCTGCGCGACGAATTTCATGCACTCATAACAACTGCCATGCTTTTCACTTGCAGCAACAATGAAACTACAGGACTTGACGTCATCAATATGTCGCGAGCATACGTGGAGAAATGCAAGGAATTTGTCGAGGAACTTAACGGCAGAATGCTTGATCAAAACACAACAGAAATGCAAGAACTGAGCATTCTTGATCCAGAATTATATGGGACAAGCATAGGACATGCTCAGTCTGTGATGAGAGTCGTTGAACGCTTGATAGAAATGATAACAGACGAAGAAAAAACTGATGCACTGAATCGAATAATTTACCAAATTCATGAAGAAATGCACTTTTGCAACGAAACTTTAGCGTGGGACGGCATTGTCAGGGCGTTTATGGAAATGAAGAACTTTCTGATGACTCGTTTGGAGAGGGCAGAGAACCTGTCGGAATATTTTGAAGCAAACGTGTTCCTAAATGGCATCGTACCCAACCATACTGCACGCTTCCTTGACGTACTTTACTGGAGAGACGAAGTAAAGGCAGCAGAGGGGACGATACACAGGTATGAGGGATACCGCTCTAAAGCGCAGGGAAATCAGATTATAATCAAGTCGAAGCGTATTATCACCGTGATTGTTTTTGCCGTTGGTATAACGGGAAATGGACTGCTGCTAATGATCTTCATCAGGCACAAAGAAACTCGGACACTTCCAAACTCCATGCTGATAAACTTGACTGTTGTGGACTGTGTATCACTGGTTGTAAACCTGATTCTGGAATACGCACGTGTAACCACGTGCTGGTCATTTGGTCTGTTGGTCTGTAAGCTCTACTACTTGCTTCGTTACGTGTTAATCGGTGTTAGCACTTATTCCGTGGTGATGATAAGTGTTCAGAGGTTCATGGCCGTCGCACAAACGTCTTCAACAAGCAAGTGTTACTTGGGCAAGAAAACAAAGTACGTCCACATAGCAATCGTGTGGGGACTGGGCTTCGTTCTGTCCGTGCCCCACAGTGTTGTTGCTAACCTTAACAGAGGACTTTGTTACGAGCTTTCGTTTGAAAACTACGGTCCTGTGAGTACATCTGACCTCGTGATGGTGTGTCTGATCCCTGTGATCACTGTTGCCGTGTTCTCAGGGTTGACAGCGGCTCGGATAAGGAGAAGTGTTCGTAACATCCCTGGTGAGGGGACGGGGCTGAAGCACACGAGACACAATCGTATGGTGTCCTCCAGCATTCTGGTTGCACTTGTGGTTTTATTCGTAGTCAGTTACACCCCGGATTTCCTGTACAAGTTTCTAATCACTGAGGTCCACATTCAGACCACTGATTGGGACTTCAATACGCTTAACTTGGTCACGTATTATCTCCGATTCGTGAACTGCTGTTTGAATCCGTTGGTTTTGTTTGTGATGAGCAAACGATACAGAACTTACATTAAGAGAGACGCTTTCTGTGGAGACAGGAAGGCACAGCCGGGAAGTAAAAGTGAAATCACCACGGAAACTTCACTACAAACACATCTCTGATTTCTAATTCTCTGCTTCCATAAATGGCCAAATAGTAAGGTCATGCACCCCCTCCGTATTCGGCCTATACGCTTAAGTACGTTTTAAAAACAATAATCGCAAGTAAAGTATTCCCGATGGAATACTGTCCAGTAAATGAGTGATTACAGACGGAGTTGGGATTGGTAACTGGATTTAATGGACACTTCTGACACGCAATTCATGATTATATTTTCTCAAATCACTGTTACACGCAGACTAAGGCCGCTTTCAGACAAGACACACGGTGGCTTGCGACTAGTGTCTGGGACACAGCCACTCAACGCCACAACACGCACACTTAGTGGCTCTGACGTCAGAACCCCACATTAATGTTTCCTTCAGTCATTCAGATGGAGGTATCAAAATGTTCATCCACCATTTCATCAATGACGCTAGACTCTGTATGTCCCGTCTAAACGCTAGCATACAACTCAATACACTTCGAGTGGCCAGACCACAAGTCAGTGTCTCGGCCACCGAAGGGGAAAGACACAGCTGCGACACAGTGTCTTGGACGTGGGACACTGAGACGCTTGTGTGAAGGCTAGTATTCACGCTAGTGTATCTGCAGCCGCTGGATACTGTGTCTTGTCTGAAGGCGGCCTAATGTTCTCAGTCACGTTGCTTGATAATGGCTTCCAAAGGCGGACGTTCCTCTGTTTCCGGGTTCACGTCCTCGCCGGTTGGAGACCATCTCACACTGATCTCAGTCTGACCGCTGGCATTTCCTTCTGCTGCTAGCTTCTGGGCTGTACTAACTGGCTTCCAAAGGCCAACATCCTGCCTGCAGATTCTCTCTCAACTGGTGTCACAGTCAAGAGTCAGTTACTTTACGACTGGCGGTTCACTGCGAATCTGTTCGTCTTGGTGCCAAACTCCTTGAGGTTCACAACCAGATATAGGTATATTGGCAAGTGAACACTTGCGGTCATAGTCCTTACGTGACATCCTCTCTGTCGAGAGGGTAGGTTTATTTCTTATGAATAGTGTACGTATCGCACATAGAGTATGCTACAACGGCAACTTAGTCATTTGAACGGTTGTAAGCTTGCCGTCCGGCAAGCTTAACCTCCTCATATTTTCTATGTCTCGCTTCGCCTTCTCATACTGCGAATATGTTCCTTCTCATTACTTTGTATGACTTCTGCTTGCAGTCTGCATATTTTTTTTTATATATATAATCGTATACATATGGAAGGTTGAAAGCCGTCTTCAAATCGTGGACCTGTGTGCAACTTGGAAAATTTCTAATGATGCGGAGAACCTTGCTTTCTGTATGCGCTATAATTTCAAGAGGTAGGGTTCTGCCGCTAATTCCCAGGCAGTGCAAGGATAGGTCATTTCTGACCTAATCAATGCTTTATGAAGGGATAGTTTAATGTTGGCGCTTAGACCTTCACTTCTGAATTAGGAGTATATTCTAATAAATGTTCCGAAGGCCTTCAGTTCAGTCAATTCCATGTGCAGTCTCCATGTAATCCTCTTATCGAAGATTACACCGAGATATTTTACATTATTGTCGAAGGGGATTTTTCGTCCACTCAATGTAAGATGAGCCTCAGGAGGCCCAAGTCTAAGAGAAAAGTAGATAAATGGCTTGAGTCATATCCTCACTTATTCTTATGTTCCATCGCTTACACCACATCTCAATAGCACTGAAACCTCGCTATAGCTATACAGGGTAATTCATAAGTCCCTCCGGAAACCCAGACAATGATTTAGAATCACAGTACCCCTCTATTTGGACTACAGAGTGATTCTAAATTATTGTCGGTATTTCCGGAGGGACTTATATACCCTGTACAGGTGTCATCAGCGAAGAGTTCTAGAAAGACCTGCACAATGTGGGGGATAGGACGGAACCTTGTGACACCCTTGCTTGTAAATCCCGTAATGTAGATATTTCACCTTCGAATGAGATTCTGAATTTTCTGAGAAGGAAAAGGGCTAATACGCTTGTGGCATAGAGCCTCGGCACGGACCCTACAAAAAACACCGCATCCAACAGTCTTCTAGCGTTAGGCAATCACGTGACGCTTACTGAGCCATTGCCTAGCAACGAATATGATTACTGAGCTGTTCAATAGCAATGGCTGTATATAATGGCTTCACAATTCTGGTTTTCAGCAGATATTTCACAATAAAAATATTAGTAACGTTAGGAATTATCGATAAAGGACGTTATGCAGTGTGACAACTACAATACGAAGGTCACTTCTACTGCAAAACAAATTAACATCTTGTAACTAAAATGATGTATTCGGAAGTTAATACTTTGTTTACTCCGCATGGGGATGTGTGTTCATACTCATTTTTACACCACAACTTGAAAACGTATTTCGATTAAGTTTGGTAAGCACCATTGCAAAAAGTCGACTGCCGAATTTGACTTTTTTGCGAAGAAGTCCACTAATGAAATGTCAGTTATGAAATGTAAGTAACAGTGTAATATCTCTACTGCCAAGTTCCACTGTCATGTATAAATATTCTGCAATAAATGAATACAAAGAAGTGCTCATCAGTGCAAAGGCCAGTCGATTTATAACGTTTAGGCAAATAACTTTGCTTTTTTTATTGCTAGTGGGGTGGGACTAAGTCCCTTGTACTGAGGCCACTTCTGGCCTTTTGTAACAGCCCCAGATGATAGGTGAGGGTGATTGTGGAGCAATTGGTGGAATGAAGATTGGCAGGGTAACCGAAGTACTCGGAGAAAACCTGCCCCAGCGCCACTTTGTCCACCACAAATCCCACTTGACCAGACCCGGGATCGAACCCGGGCAGCCGCGTTGGGAAGCCAGCGACTAACCGCTTGAGCTATGACGCGGCCCAAATAACTTGCTTACTGTTAGACAGACAAAGCATATATATATACACCGAGTGAACAAAATGTCACATGTGGTGCAAATAGCAGCCACTGAACTTAAGGGGCGCGTTATTACGGTAAGTAGCGGCTCATCAGTCCACAACTCAAGGAACACACAGCTCTGACTTGGGAATGTCAAAGGAAGAATCCACAATGACACCGGCTCACCTTCAGACCGGTCCGGCTAGACCAAGGGCACCTTCTCATCCGCAATGCCACGCCGCAGGGTCCGGGAACGGGTTCTGTGGCTGCCTAACCGCGCCGCGCCGAGCAACAGCCTCTGGACATATCTCATGAACCTGCTTCAGCTTATCTTTTCGCGTATTCACAAGGAGTACAAAATGAAATGCGTCTACATGCTTAGCATTGTCCGTCTGTCTGTCCTTACGTAACAACTCAGGCGCCTCCGAACGGATTTTCAGGAAGTTCAGTGAAGAGGAGTTTAATAAAAATTGTAGAAACATTCCAACTTTTCTGCTGTTATTGGACAAGAATGGCGAACAGTAATCCTCGCATTACCGCAGCGAGAACCCAATATGTCTCTCGAAACCAGGTAGACAAGAAAGCTGGGCCTGGAGAAAATTGGTATGGCTACAGGGGGCAGAGGAGGAGTGGAACCACAGGTCTGAATGAATTACCAGAACTGTGAAAAGAATATAAAGGGTTGAATGCAAACATTTCAGTATGTAATTCATGGTGGAAATGCAACTAAACTGTCTGGATACAGTGTCTGTGTTTCAGTTCTTATACACACTGTACTAATGGACTAGCCGCTCCCAACTGGATGGGTATGTGTGGCTCATCAGCTACACTTCACCTGTCACTGTTCCAGGCATTCAACACTACACCACTGGATACACTGGTGTTTACTTGACAGATGAGAAAACAGTACTTGCACAATCAGCAATAATGAATAGAAACTAATCTCATCTAAGATTTAAAAAGAAACACTGAATAAACGGCCAAAGATGAAATGAAAGAAGGCATGCAGGAAAAAGTAGGGCAAATTGGACAGTTAGCACGGGAAATTTATGTGGGCAAGAAAATGGGAAGGGTTTCGTAAAACGAGAAAACCGAGACTGTCCCTGATGACAATGAGACATTCAAAGGACTAAAGCAAAATGAAACAAGTAGTTTCAAAATAGCAAACTCAGAAAAAACTATGAATGTGTATGTCAATTAAAATTATGACATGTTATGGTGAAGTGTCACTGTACATGTACAACGTTCCATGAGTATGAATATCTTTTGGTAGATGCAAGCATGTGAGGAAACTCTTACAGCACTTAGAATAATGGTAACACTTACTAGTATTCATCAAGAAGAAAAAAATCTACTACAAATTTCACATGTGTGCGGTATTTCTTCTGCTTAATTCTTGCAGGCTTCTTAATCTGACAAAACTTGGAAAACTTTTCCACCCATAATCATTCCCTCTGTTATGAAGAAAAACACGATTCTTCAAATTACATTAGAAAACAGTAAACTAAATTTGGCAGGAGTAGAGATCACGGATACTGATTGAAAAGGCAAAGCATTTGCTACTTACATGAAGCAATATTGTCTGGCCCCGGTATTTTTGTTGTTGTGTATATATTGTATAATACAGGGCATAATCCCTGCAGTTACATAAACGTCATTAATTACTGCGCAATGCCAGGTCCCTGTACAAGTGCATTGTTTTATTTCAGAAATACTTAAAAGGTCAACGATCTTAACTTAAACTCAGATCTAGTAAGCAGTGATTGAAGTCAAATGTAAATTTCCTTTAGGCTTTTCCAATCATTCTGTTTCCTTTGTGTAGCCTAATAATCAGCCACAGGGAATAACAAAATAAAAAATTAAAGATTCATATACCCCAACTTTTGACAAGGTCTTGGCTTTTGAATTTATTAGGTTAATTCTTTCTAGCATACAGGGCTACAGAAACTGTGTTGGAGACCCTTCAGAAACAGTGCATTTCCATACACAGCGCACTGATGGACAAGTCACTGCCATCTGGATGGTTGCCTCCGGCTCACGGCTAACCTATCGCCGTCCTAAGTACAGATATTCAGCACACTATTGGATACACACTTTTTCATTGTCTTGAAGAAGACAGTACTTACTTGCAGGAACAGGTACAATGGATGAAAATAAGACTCACCTCAGTGTTAAATAAACAAGGCTAAAGATCATACGAAGAAAGATGCACAGAAAAGTAGGTCAGGTGGGACACAGATGTCTAGGGCTACTTAAGGGAGGGTAAGAATGGAAAAAGTTTTGTATGGTGTGCCAAGCTGGATATATGTAATGGATCACAACAACATATTGAGAAGAGAAAGAAAATGAAACAAAGATTGAAAAGGACCAAGTCAGAGATAACTACAACAATCAGTACAATCATAAGGCTTATTCTTTAAGAAAATAAAGAATCTACTTCAAATTTGACACATGTATGTGTAAATCTTCAGTTGAATTTCTTCCTCCTACATGATGCCTAAGCAACCAAAAGTTTGGAAACTCTTTTTCACTAGAAACTTTATACATACCTTCTCACTGGGTAACCAAATAATCAATGGCTATTCAAATTACACAGTAATGATACTACAAAGTGCATTCAACATGTGTAAGACTTTTCTCCAGCAAATGTACCCATAATTCGTTCAACAAGCGTACTGCATGCTCCATAAACAGGCATATGGCCTTGCACCGGAATGTATGTAGAAATGTTAAATGGGGATTACAGGTGTAAGAGCAGCTGCATGATCTCACAACCATAAGAATTTTCTCCGGTGCAGGTGCTCGATTCAAGGAAATGACCTTTACTGAGAAGTACACATATACAATTCCTCCTTGACATGAGCAAACAGTATGCAATTCTCTCACAATACAAACTCCTCTCTATGGCGTGTAAGGATTTTCATGTGTCATTTAAAATATTTTGGACCAGAAAAACTTTTATTACAAATTCTATTAGAAAATGGTAGCTTCTGGCTCAAGAGTTCATACAATCCTTTGATTTTCATGGTATGCTTTTCACATTTGACTTTTCTGAATGTTTGGAAGGACCAGCACATGGAAGGTTCAGCTTACCTCTCCTCTCCTCCATGTTTATGAGTTCCTCTTGCATCTTATGAAGTTTCCTTCTTTTTGCCTCCTCTGAAGATGCTGGAGCATCTACTCAATGGATTCACCTAAGGGAATACAAATCCATTTGCTTGCTTTGAGAAGTACAACATGCTTTCCCAATTTTAAGCCATTTTGAACAGGTACGGAGAACTATATTTACTTGGAATTTAGCAGTATAAACTATGCTATATGAACCAAACAGTAATGAAGGGAAAATATATTACTTTCTTTTCATTTCCACTGTCCTGAGATGGCGAATCAATTTATCAGGATCACTAACTTTCCAAAGCCTACATGGTTTAATAAAAGGTATTTATTAAAAAAAGTCAAGAATTCTTCAAATAACAAGTATAATTGCTGTGAATATGGCTGTATTGGTATACCTAAAAATATTCACTTCAGAGAACCATCATCTCTTAGTATACACACATTTTGTGTAACCATGCCTGCATCTGTATATTATATTGGGTTGAGATGAGCTGACTTGGCTTCACAGCAGCAATAAATATTACAAAGTTGTAACACCAAATTTTCAAATAAATCAGATGTTCTGCTCACCTCAGTTTCATTCTTTATGGAAGAAAAGTGAATGGCACGGGTTTTTCTTCCAATAATCTGTATCACATATCTGAATCAGGTTCCACTTTGATTATTCCATGTTCTGCAAAAAAAAAAATATATTATTATACAAACCTGATTAAAATTATCTGACTTCATCTTCATCCATTCACATGGCGCATAAAACTTAACAATATTTTCTAAACATTTTTCTTGGTACTTCTAGTGCATCACTGACCTTGAAAAGCGTTTATTACATTCAAATCTGATATTGAGAAGTTATTAACAGTAAAAATTATTTTACCTTCTGCTTTGTTATGAACTCATCACATTAAGACACATCACAATAAAGATTTTTACAAGGTCTACATTTTATCATGTAACAATATTTTTTTACAGTGAGACATTTTATGGAAAACCGGGACTAAAAATGCAGGAAGGATTACAGTGAATAGATAGTAGGAGTGAAAATTACATTCAGGTTACATCTGTAAACCTGTAAGGCAATAACAGACAAGCATACAGTCACCAACATGACTTACTTTGCATACAAAGTCTATGATGTGCAAGGTGGCTATAACCAATAAATTATTAAAGACACAGAGCTGGATATTTCAATAGGGTGAACGACAGGCAAAACATGAAGTTCACACTTCCATACAGTGTCAGCTTCAACATGACCCGAAATCCAGCAAAATGGAAGCAGGCGTAAAATTGTTAACCGACCATGAGCAGAAAATTCACCAAACGTCAGAGAATTTCAAAATCAAAACGGTATTTCATGACATACATATAGCTGCATTACTCTTCAAAATTAATTCATAACTTGCTTTGAAGACATTACATATTGACCTTTCTAGTTCATATCTGGAATTTCTGGGGCTCAAAGCCGACTTCATGCTGCAGAGAACAGAGACATGTCTGGCTCCTACAGGGAACTGAACCGATTCATTGGCTGACCAAACCGTCTACCAATCGCTGTACTGACTGTGCAACATTGGCTCAGTCTGACACTGCATTCAGTTTGAAGCAGTTTCATTGCCTGATAAATGAGGCAATATCTGCATACTCAGCGCGAGGGACTATGCGGCCGCGAAGTATTCCTATGTATTACCGTGGCATTCCCTCAGCAACAAAAGTTCTGATTCGGGATAAGGCTGCAGAGGGCTGTTACGAACCTCTGGTTTCATGTTGGCGTTACGTTGGGTCGTTATTCAGTCAGTTGGTATTTCTGTCTGCATCTTACACGGCTTACTGCACCATGCGACCGTAAGGGTGCAGACAACCGGTTAGGGTCGTTATTCAGTCAGTGGGTATTTCTGTCTGCGTCTTACACGGCTTACTGCACCATGTGACCTCAAGGGCGCAGACAACCGGTTAGGGTCGTTATTCAGTCAGTGGGTATTTCTGTCTGCGTCTTACACGGCTTACTGCACCATGTGACCTCAAGGGCGCAGACAACCGGTTAGGGTCGTTATTCAGTCAGTGGGTATTTCTGTCTGCGTCTTACACGGCTTACTGCACCATGTGACCTCAAGGGCGCAGACAACCGGTTAGCACCGAGTAAAAGGTCAAAAGATGATATGGAAAGAAGCAGTGGCATATTTTGGTAGTGTCGCAACATCTGCCCTTCGGGCCTGGGGAAATACGCAGTCAGGAAAGCGAGGGGTAACGAACCCGGGACCGCCTTGGTGTGCTGTTACGTAACGCGACTGGGCAAGCCGTGGTGAGGGCCAGACGGCGGACAACTGCGGCCAGTGGAGCAAGTGCGGGGTGATGTTCGGCTGTGTCCTCGTTTTTTCCCGGGACTGCACGGCTACCAGGGCCGGCCCGATCGGCTCATAAGGCAAGAAGACTGAACAGACACAAGGTAAGTTGTGTCAGCTTTTTCAAGCCTGAAATTAATTTAAATTGAGTACGTCACAGAAAAGGGACTGCTTCTTCATTGCAAACATCAGCTGGTTTAGGGAAATAATCGCTGTAACTGCGAGAATCACATGAAACTGTGAGTAAAACGGAAAACCTTTTAATGCTAATGCAAGTACCACTGTACATTAGAATGTTAATAAAACTTAACGTCCTTACTCCGTAAGAAATCCTATGCCGTGTTAGAGATAAAGCCCCCAGTTGAAAGACGGAGGATCTGATAATGTGCTGCCTGTTCAGTGGTTTCGCACACCGCAGGGGACGGTGGTAGGTGGATATGGAGTAATGGTAGGGTGATGCACAGGGAGAACTGAAAATATAGATTTGGAGAAAAATGTGCTCCAGTGCCATTTCGTCCACCCCGAATCTCGCCTGAAAGATCTCGGGATTGATCCCGAAGCTCCGCAGGGATTAGGCGCCTAACCCTTTGAGCTAAGGGTTGGTCCACTGGCTACCTGAACATCTCAGTGAAACATTAGAACCTGGGATCGACCCACGCTACAAGCCGAAATGCTCTCCAGACCGGCTCTGTGGTTCGAATAGTCCCTTGACCAATGGACACAGGAATAAGGCGGACAGAATGTGAAACTGACCAGTTCATCCCCTATGTATCATACACATGAATGTATTTACCAGATTCCTAAAAGAAACTCTATGCTTAATAAGGAGTACCTCATGTATAATTTCACGAAGTACTGACAAACTTTCGATTTGTTGTAGATGATCAGCCTCAAAGTCATCTTCAAGGCGGTGATCTTTCATTTCACGATTGTCGTCACGGCGATTGAGACGAACACGGTCACTTTGAGTGCACCTGCGACCACAGCGAAGTCG
This sequence comes from Cryptotermes secundus, assembly GCF_002891405.2. NCBI lineage: Eukaryota > Metazoa > Arthropoda > Insecta > Blattodea > Kalotermitidae > Cryptotermes > Cryptotermes secundus. The sequence goes on from NW_019726227.1 coordinate 231,452, forward strand.
CTGACAGGTGCGACTGGAGATGATTATGAAGACATCATGACTACAAATTTTACACAGACCCTCACGTATGTGGACAACGTGAACAAATTAAACATAAGTTCACAAGATTTCGTATCTGCATTTGACCTATCAAGTTATCAAAACAACTGCACACAAACTTATGAGAATGTAGACGAATATCAGTACATTTCGTACAGTGGACAATTTCCTGAGCAGTTGGCGGGGCTGGCCTCGGAGCTGCGCGACGAATTTCATGCACTCATAACAACTGCCATGCTTTTCACTTGCAGCAACAATGAAACTACAGGACTTGACGTCATCAATATGTCGCGAGCATACGTGGAGAAATGCAAGGAATTTGTCGAGGAACTTAACGGCAGAATGCTTGATCAAAACACAACAGAAATGCAAGAACTGAGCATTCTTGATCCAGAATTATATGGGACAAGCATAGGACATGCTCAGTCTGTGATGAGAGTCGTTGAACGCTTGATAGAAATGATAACAGACGAAGAAAAAACTGATGCACTGAATCGAATAATTTACCAAATTCATGAAGAAATGCACTTTTGCAACGAAACTTTAGCGTGGGACGGCATTGTCAGGGCGTTTATGGAAATGAAGAACTTTCTGATGACTCGTTTGGAGAGGGCAGAGAACCTGTCGGAATATTTTGAAGCAAACGTGTTCCTAAATGGCATCGTACCCAACCATACTGCACGCTTCCTTGACGTACTTTACTGGAGAGACGAAGTAAAGGCAGCAGAGGGGACGATACACAGGTATGAGGGATACCGCTCTAAAGCGCAGGGAAATCAGATTATAATCAAGTCGAAGCGTATTATCACCGTGATTGTTTTTGCCGTTGGTATAACGGGAAATGGACTGCTGCTAATGATCTTCATCAGGCACAAAGAAACTCGGACACTTCCAAACTCCATGCTGATAAACTTGACTGTTGTGGACTGTGTATCACTGGTTGTAAACCTGATTCTGGAATACGCACGTGTAACCACGTGCTGGTCATTTGGTCTGTTGGTCTGTAAGCTCTACTACTTGCTTCGTTACGTGTTAATCGGTGTTAGCACTTATTCCGTGGTGATGATAAGTGTTCAGAGGTTCATGGCCGTCGCACAAACGTCTTCAACAAGCAAGTGTTACTTGGGCAAGAAAACAAAGTACGTCCACATAGCAATCGTGTGGGGACTGGGCTTCGTTCTGTCCGTGCCCCACAGTGTTGTTGCTAACCTTAACAGAGGACTTTGTTACGAGCTTTCGTTTGAAAACTACGGTCCTGTGAGTACATCTGACCTCGTGATGGTGTGTCTGATCCCTGTGATCACTGTTGCCGTGTTCTCAGGGTTGACAGCGGCTCGGATAAGGAGAAGTGTTCGTAACATCCCTGGCGAGGGGACGGGGCTGAAGCACACAACACACCATGGTATGGTGTCCTCAAGCATTCTGGTTGCACTTGTGGTTTTATTCGTAGTCAGTTACACCCCGGATTTCCTGTACAAGTTTCTAATCACTGAGGTCCACATTCAGACCACTGATTGGGACTTCAATACGCTTAACTTGGTCACGTATTATCTCCGATTCGTGAACTGCTGTTTGAATCCGTTGGTTTTGTTTGTGATGAGCAAACGATACAGAACTTACATTAAGAGAGACGCTTTCTGTGGAGACAGGAAGGCACAGCCGGGAAGTAAAAGTGAAACCATTACGGAAACTGTATTATAAAGATGCGTGAGTTATCGTAATTCCTTGTTTGCACAAGTCAGCATACAGGTCATGCTCTTCATCTAGACAGAAAGTGATGAAATTTGTTACTGCAGAGTTGTTCAAAAACTTCTGAAAAGAATTATAAGGCATTCAAAAGGGTCTGTACGCTTAAAGTTTAAACATTGTGATCGCAAATAAAATACGAATCTAAGTAAGGTTATCAATTTTCGTTCTAAACATCCTGTACAACCGTGAATATTCCAAGACATTATGTAGTGTGGCATCTGCAATGTGAAGGTCACCTCCGTTGCAAGAATCTGCTCCTACAAGCAACAAATATACATCAAGGCCAACGTCAAAGATCGCAGTGGTACAAACTTCCTGCTTCGTTCTAACTAAATTCATGTACCAATACAAAAAGCTGACGGCTGAATTTATGTTTTGCATGAATCGGTTCACTATTAAATGAACTGTTAGTTATGAAAAGTAACGATGTACTACTTCTAATGCTGATTTTCATTGTCATGTGAACTTGTTCTGCAATAAGTGAATACGAAAGCCAAGAGGAAGGAGGGACGAGCCTGATAACTATCTACACGCCTTTCAAACTATTTAGGTGTACCGGTATCCGGACCGATATTCGAACCCGCCACTTCCTGCCTAAGAAGCAAGGTGGTCCCCAATCAGTAACATCAGTTAGTTGTTATGTAGCAACAATACACAAGTTAAGCTGCGAAATGGCAAAGAAAGAGACCATTAGGAAGATCTTGGAGTAGATAGGAAGAAAGCCTACTATTAATATAGCCCTACGTAACACATTAATCAGGAGATAAGCTGAGCTGGCTTAGAAAATGGCATAATAATGGGCTTTTGTGAAGACGGTCATGCACCAGAGACCGTGTTACCAACGTACTTCTATCCTGAACAACGGAGTCGGCAGGTCAGTCAGTCCGATTACGTAATTATTCAGTCTGACCGGATTAACAACGCTCTTTCTTGTTGGCAATTCCAGTACAGCAATACAGCAGGTCTGCGCCTTGGCTTGGAGCGATGCAGACTGCAGTTCATCTGCATGATAGCCCACATAAAAATTGCGTTCGAACCTCACAGTAAACACATTGCCCATGAGTGCAAAGACCAGTCGATTTATAACGTTTAGGCAAATAACTTGCTTATTGTTAGGCAGACAAAGCATATATATACACTGAGTGAACAAAATGTCACATGTGGTGCAAATAGCAGCCACTGAACTTAAGGGGCGCGTTATTACGGTAAGTAGCGGCTCATCAGTCCACAACTGAAGGAACACACAGCTCTGACTTGGGAATGTCAAAGGAAGAATCCACAATGACACCGGCTCACCTTCAGACCGGTCCGGCTAGACCAAGGGCACCTTCTCATCCGCAATGCCACGCCGCAGGGTCCGGGAACGGGTTCTGTGGCTGCCTAACCGCGCCGCGCCGAGCAACAGCCTCTGGACATATCTCACGAACCTGCTTCATCTATCTTTTCGCGTATTCACAAGGAGTGCAAAACGAAATGCATCTACATGCTTAGCATTGTCCGTCTGTCTGTCCGTATGTAACAACTCAAGCGCCTCCGAACGGATTTTCATGAAGTTCAGTGAAGGGGAGTTTATTAAAATTGTAGAAACATTCCAACTTTTCTGCTGTTATCGGACAAGAACGGCGAACAGTAAACCTCGCAGTTACTGCCTCAAGAATCCAAATGTCACACGAAACCGGACACTTGAGACGAAGGCCTGCCTTCAGGCTCCTGTGCGTGTACCTCGCTCTATTTACTGGGGCGAGGAAAGTTCCCTTCATATATCGCGGGAGGGAATTAAACACATTTCATGCGAAATATAATTAAACGGCTACCGTAGAAATATAACCACTGTACTAAATGGCTGCCGATAGGCTCAATGCCTCTGGAATGCATACAGCATCGAACCCACAAGGCACAGAGACAGGAATCTCGATACCGAGGTCACGTGCAATCCTCTTGCTCTGCGTCAAATTCAGTCGTACGGGAGCCGTGTTCCGCGGGCCCTGACCTCCCATAAACTTGTGGGTCTCTTGTCACAAAGGTGTGACTGTTTCAATACAGCAATTATAGCCAGTCTCACTGTAGCTGCAACACACATGAAGCCTTCTTTTCACGGCCCCACTCTTGCAACTCAATTAACTTGATGCCATCTCTTCTCAATCATCTCCGATTCGCGGTTTACCGCCAATCAGTTCCTCTAGGCGTCAGGCCCCTTGAGCCCCACGACCAGATTTCTTTTCCAACTGAACTCTTGCGGTAATAGTCCAAATGTAGCATCCTCTCTGACGAGATGGGTTTGTCTCTTATGCATACGCTTGGCCTTTCGAAAAGCGTATATTTCGCACATATAACAAAATCAAACTCCGTGGTTTTAGTCCGCAAGCGAGCTATACCGACCGAGCGACCGCCGCTTGTCGGCGAAGTTAGTGCCAACTTTAGCGGATAGTGTGTGTCGTGTGGTCCGCGCAATGAATCCCTATGGCCCTTAACTTCGGTTTTCTAGACCGGAGCCGCTATTTCCTTGAAATAGCTTCTCGGTTATGCTCACGAGGCTGAGTAGACTCCATGCGAGACCACAGAGGCGGTCTCGCATGGACTATACACAAGTCCTCTGTCAGTACTGGCTTTACAGAGCAGATCTTGCCTAACTTACATATCTTATGCTAAAATAGCAGCTCAGTCATTTGGCCTGGGATCCTCGTTATTTAGCCTCAGGGCAGGCCCACAGATAACACCGTTTCCATCATAATAGTTAATCAAAAAGGGGAAGCACAATAGATCACTGTAGGTTGCAGTGCAAGGGCCGAAAAGGCGCACCCCTTATACATTCATTCATCATAATAGCTCAACAATACCTTGACTGTTGCTGCTTATTCACTGCTGCGGGAACCTGTTTATCAAGTAGTTGCCTAGCAGTGAAGGTCTACTCTGGCTTTAAGGTGTCAGTCATGTCACAGTATCGTTCATAGCCACCACTGTGATAACCTCAAACCCAATACTACTTCTCAACATCTTTATTCTAAATGTTTATTGGACAATGGTAACTATACTTACCAAACCATGTTATAACACTCAACAACTCGGCTTCAGATCCACAGTGTGCATTCACTGAGTTAGTCTAATTCCCAGAAAAGAAAATACTGTTTTGCTAGCTAACTGATCTTCACAATGAACATGCCAGAGGAAATTGAGTTATAAAATATCATCAAGTTTGGTTCCATTTTGAAAGGGTTAAGTAATTACTATCCACATCAAGTTTGGTTCCATTTTGAAAGGGTTAAGTAATTACTATCCACATCAAGTTTGGTTCCATTTTGAAAGGGTTAAGTAATTACTATCCACATCAAGTTTGGTTCCATTTTGAAAGGGTTAAGTAATTACTATCCATGTGAATATTGGCACCTATTAAGCCCATCTACAAGGGACATCCATCTAGGAACAAATACGATTATATTATTTCTGGGAAATAACACAGGAGTAAACAATTTATTTACTAAGTTACTAAATGCAGCAGAGTCCTTGTTTATATGTTATCAGTTACTTAGCAGGTCAAGAAGGTTCATCAATGCATTCACATGGGCCTGTCATAGGTCCCTATCCTGTGCCAGATGAATCCAGTCTATATCTCCCCATTTCTTCAAGATCAATTTTAATATTATTCTTCCAACTGCACCTATGTTTCTCAGGTGGTCTTCTTCCTTCATATTTTATCAGCATACTCAGTCTTCGCAAATCTCTTCCCTCCGATGCATGCTACATGCCCCACTCATCTAATCCTTCTTCATGTAATTTGATGTGGAGCTTGAAGTATGAAGGTCCTCATTATGTAATTTTGTCCAGGGTCCTGTTTGTTCCTCTTATGTTATTATATAGCTGCTCACAGTATGGTTAACATTGCTGTCAGTGCCTACACAGTGTTGAATAAATGATAGGATGTTCGGTCAAACCTGAACTGGTAAGAATATGGAAGGAAGCAATCATGACATAATTGAGGTTTATTCAGAATTTCCCTTCAGGGACTGAAATAAAGAATACATACAAGAAACCTCAGGGGAAGCTAGCCAACTTCTGTGCTGAGATTTGAACTCTGAACCTCTTAAGTACGAAGCAGAATTAATGCCCACTTTTCAGCAATGTGTGTAGGAGTATGCATCACTGACAGGTAAAAATAACATGTTCAACTCTGTATATGATGTACCCAGCTCTCTGACAACAAAACTCAAGAGTTTGGCATCAAATTGCATTATTGGACCCATTCACTTCACAGCTTCAGAAATTATTCAATGAAGTTACAATTTAATATTATCCTCATATCTTTCTCTTTGTCGTACGAGTGATTTCATTACAGTCATTCCTTAATCTATTTCTATACACATTTCTTGGCATACCCATTTTGAAATAGATGAACAATGAACAATGAACAAAAGTAAAATGGCCTGCCCATCATAACCACTTTACCAACAACAATAAGAATGTGTACTAATTATGCAAACATTACGTTGGACACCGTCCCAGTGTCTGGGATACATATGATACACCATTTTGGACAATGGATCCAATTCCACCTGTGTAAGGAGAGAAGGATCTTACGCAGTTTGACTGCTTACAAAAAACTAACCTCAAACATTGAACCAAACTGAGTAAAATTCTTATCTCCTTACACAGATGGAACTGCATCCAGTGTCCAAAATGGTGTGCATATCAAATACAACCTGCAATGTCCAAAACAATAGTCACACAATTAACCACATTCAAAACCTTTAGAGATATAACCAATCTGTTGTAGGTCCAAAGGACTTCATCTGCACTTAGTGCATGAGCCCTAACACAATCAGTGCTGGGCATGTAAATCCCATAGTTAAGGATGTTTCGCCTGGAAATAAATCAAGTTATGTTGAAAGTCAGTCTGATCCTTCAAACATGTACAACAGCTTGTGAGGCTTTCTGGTAACTACATGACATCTATTGGAGGACAGATAACTCACTAGAAATGTGCCTAATTCAGCAGTAGCTGTATAGTATATGTCAGCAGTTCCCATTTGAACTTTGATCAACATGTATTTGTAAAACGGGTTGCAGTTATCTGCGAAGTCCAAAAGCACACTACATGCTACATCAAGGTAGAATCATAGTTTGCTCTTACTAGGAGTGAAGTGACGCACAGATATACATTACTGACGACATGTCATCAGTCTTTCTGCCTCATCTTCATGCTGTGTGAAGGTTAGTCAATCCATGGTGCTCAAACCGCCTGTGGCACTGGTAATGCATTAAGAGCGAAGTTGATCTTGAAAATGAGCTGCTACAGAGGGTACATGCATATGGCTGAACAGCTGAATGAGTTCTGGCATGCTTCTTTACCAGCATGAGACTTGAGAACACTTTGTGACACTCACTACATTCATACTTCCTACTCTTGTGTGTCTCGACGTGCCTCATGAATAGCTTGTACCTTCCAAACTCAATGTTACAAAATTTGCACAAATAGGACTGTCTTCGTGCATGGTGAAAACGATGCTTCCTCAGGCTTGAAGGTGATGAGAATCCCTTCCAACACAATCTGCACACATATGGTTTCTCACCAGTGTGTATATGAATGTGGTTTTTTAGATGGAGCAAAGTGAAGAACTTTCTATTGCACAGTATACACTCAAATGGTCTCTCACCAGTGTGGAACAGGATGTGTCTTTTGAGGCTGACGAGGAACCTGAACTTCTTGTCACATAATTGACAATCGTAAGTTTGGCCTCTTACATGTGTGTGAGAATGCTTCACGAGTTGTATCAGTGTAGGAAACATTTTTGCACACACATTGCACACAAATGGTTGTGCTCCAGTGTGGAACATGTAATGCTCCTGGAGGTTACGACTTGTAGCATACTGCTTTTTACATCTGTTGCAGTAGTATGGAGTATCAGCTATGTGGGCTCTTGAATGCTGCATTTTTTTCTGGATGCTGTTAATATTAATTTTTGGTATAACCGTAATTTTCTTCTGTTCTGCCTCACAGCTATCTCGTTGTCTTGCAACTTCTGCTTCATCTTCAGCAACGCTTGCAGAACTGTTTTCACTCAAATGCTGCTTCAGCTCAAAGACTGAGGCTAATCTCTTGGACTCTTTCACCGTGTTCCCAATAGTGACACTACTATTTTCACCTGTTTTTCCTTCCACACTGGGTGATGTGCTACAATCACACAAACATTTTGTTAACTTATAATTCGAAGACAACCTCCTAGTAGGTTTTAATGTACTTTCCATAGTTTCGATTTTATTATGTTTACTATTCTGTGACTTGTGACTGACTGTTTCATGTTTTGGAATCTTTGTAGAACTGGATCCACTTGCATGATGCTCTAACTGCTGTTTCAGAAGCAAGCCCTTAGATAATGTCTCTACCTGATCATAATTTATAGCCCTCTGCATGTTATGTTCATTCTTGTGTTGGCTAAAACTGTTTGCCATACTTCCTGAGTCATTTACAGAATTATGACAACTTGCATGTACAATTACATCCTGTAGTGTAGGGAATTCAGAAACCGTAGCTATTTTCGAGTCACTTACGGTGTCCGTATTGATACAGAAGTTACCAAGCTGCAGCCTACCAGTGTCAGTCCCCATTTCTGATCTGTCCATGTGTTTCATATCAAATGCAGACAACTCCAACCTTGGGAGTTTCACTATGGGGTCCATTTTCAATGGTTTATCTCTGTAACTTTGTACAGATGGACTAAAATCAGAAATGAATGTGTCGACTTTGGGTTCAAATTCCTCTACAGGGATGTTCATTTGTACCTGGTCACAGCTGGACTCCTTGGTATTATTCACACACAGCTCATAACATGATCCTGCATGATCTGAACATTCATTCCTCATACTGACAGTTGATTTAAAACAACCAGCACACTCGTTATAGAAGTATAAACCACATTCCTGTGCATTTCCAAGAAATGGATTGACAGTTTGTGATGGTGAAGGCAGTTCACGGTCTTCTGAAGTTGTGTCTGTCTCTTCTTCTTCTTCTTGTTTCACTAGCTTCTGGAAGCTGCATTGAGAGACACATAACTGTAAGTACAAGAATATGTAACATATGGAAACAGACATGACACCTGTGGTTAGTTCCTTACTTTGAAAGAATCATTAAGTAAAGCTGAGTTCATTCTTATAGGAAACAAAAAAGCTCCTGGAGCTGTCCTTTCCTGAGTAGTGCCTCTAAATCTCCCCAAACTTCAAGGTACGAAGTGTGTTCAGGAAATAACGGGAATTTTAAAATTTCGCGGGTTTGGAGAGTCCAATTGTCAAAATTTTTTTTTTATTATGTTGGTATACATGCCCCTGAAGTACAATAAAATTTTCAGCTGTATTCATTGCTTACTTTGTCTGTGGCAGCCGCTAAGGTTAGACGTGTTTTTATGAGCTTGGCGATTTTCGTTTGTTAAAAGAAATGGATCAAAGAATTTGTATCAAATTTTGCGTAAAAAATGAAATAAAGTGTTACAAAGTGTGTGAAATGTTAACAAAGGCCTATGGTGAGTCTGTTATGAGTAAAACAAGAGTTTACGAGTGGTATAAGCGTTTCCAAGATGGCCGTGAAGACGTTGCAGATGACGAGCGCCCCGGACGCCCCAGCACATCAACAACCGATGAAAACGTGGAAAAAGTGAAAGCAATGATTATGAATGATCGCCGAATCACAATCAGAGAAGTCGCTGATGATGTTGGCATATCGATTGGCTCATGCCATGAAATTTTTTCGAATGTTTTGGGTATGAAACGCGTGGCAGCAAAATTTGTTCCAAAATTGCTGAATTTTGAACAAAAACAGCGGCGAATGGAAGTTGCTCAGGAATCACTAAAGGAAGTCAACGATGATGCAGAATTACTGAAACGTGTTATAACAGGTGACGAAACATGGGTTTACGGATATGACGTTGAAACTAAGGCTCAATCGTCTCAGTGGAAGCATCCTGGATCGCCAAGACCGAAAAAGGCTCGACAAGTGCGTTCGAACGTGAAGGTTATGCTTACTGTGTTCTTCAATTTTAATGGCATAGTGCATCATGAATTCTTGCCTCAAGGTCAAACGGTCAATAAGGAGTACTACCTGAAAGTTCAACGCCGTTTGCGTGAGGCAATCCGAAAAAAACGCCCGGATTTGTGGAAAAACAATTCATGGCTTTTGCACCACGATAATGCACCTGCTCACACTTCGTTGCTTGTTCGTGAATTCTTGGCCAAAAACAATACTGTAACGATGCCCCAGCCTCCATATTCGCCAGACATGGCTCCGTGTGACTTTTTCCTATTTCCAAAAATAAAGAGAACCTTAAAGGGCCGTCGTTTTACAAGCATAGATGACATTAAAAGCGCATCGCTGAAAGAGCTAAAGGCTATCCCAAAAATCGAGTTTGAGAAGTGTTTCGATGATTGGAAGAAGCGCTGGCGTAAGTGCATAATATCGAATGGGGACTATTTTGAAGGCGACAACATTAATGTAGACGAATGAATAAATATTTTTTCCAAAATACGGAAATTCCCGTCATTTTTTGAACACACCTCGTAAGTTGTCACAGAAGTTATATGGTTCGAATCACAGAGGTTTGGCTATTCTGACTAAGGTTTAACATGGTATTTCTCAGTCCCATCAGAGAAATGGTGGGATAGATCGTACTCATTTCAGAGCTGTTCCAAGGCCTGATGAATTATGCAGTTAGTTTCCATGGCAGCCACTAGCGTCAGCAAAAGCAACAACACACATAGGTCATCCAGAACAGAATTAATGTGGAAATTCTGTGGATGAATATGTGTTGAACTGGACCTTTTGAATAAAGATGGTGATGATGATCACCACAATAAACAGATAGGAGGTTACATATGGAAACACTTCTGATCATGTGAAATTTGGGTGGTACAGGAAAAGATACTGGTGATATTTTAGAAAATGTTTCATCAATTATACTGTGCAGATGGCACAGTAATGGAGAGCAAATCTTCCGCAAAACAATTCATACTGTGACAAATTGGGCCATTTCTAGGAGACGAATAGGTAAACATGTTCCAATTAACAACAGGAGGGTGTCCATTGCTAGGCAATGCATGGGTGGACACGCTTCATAATACATGATATCTGTTGCCAAGCAGTTAATGTGTTTTCTGTGGATGGTCTGTGCTGAGCCCATATAGGAAGCAGTGAAGACTGTTCGAGATGATTCGTCAGGAAGACGTCATTCAAGGCAGTTCAAGAGTTGATGTGTTAACCTTGAGAGTGTTATCACTGTTCGTGTGTCACAGATCTTGAAAGTGGAGAAATGAATTGCAGTTATGACATATGAAATTATTCAATAAATTGAGTTACCTAATCTGGAACCCACTATTTACTGTTGCGTTACCAGGAAACACATGACAGTACAATCACAAGGGAGAAGCCATGATGCTGGACAGCAGTGTCAATAGATAAACTGTTATTGTGCTTGGAGTGTTTATATGTTGACAGGACTACTGGCTGCTACACATGAGTTACAAAGGTAATAAGAATCAGATCTTAGTTTTCTGCATACACTGACAATGCTTGCTTATAAAACATGATTAAAATCATATAAACCTCCAGTGTTGTGGGGTTTAATTATGAAAGAAACTGAGATGTATGATATAAATGTGTTGGACTCATGTAGCATGTATTTGGGCCATGACTTTCACCATGAGTCATAACACACACCTAAGTACATACGTACACAGCTATCAAAGATATTACACCATGAAGGTTTAGCAGATTAAATCTGTACCAACATGTATGCCTTGTATCTGAGACACAAATGTTCACATTTTAATCAGAGAACATGTTAACTTGAGGACTCTTGTGGTTTTCCTCACTACTGCAGGAAAATTACAAACTAGCACATGGTTCTACCATCTCCATCCTATCCAGTTCATTACATACAATCATACTTGCATCTCCATTCATCCCACACGCCCAAATGAAACTTCCCAATGAATGATAAAACTAATTAAAAAAAATAAAAAATGTTAAGCCCACAGTATGCACTCAATCAAAATAAGTGTAGATGTACATTAAGGTCTCAGTTGATAATGCACCATTAAACAATCAATCAACTGAAGAGCAGTTAACACAACAGGATGACTACTGTGTACTAGTGGTGAGTACGTACTTACAACACACCCACCCACACCGTCTAACTGAACATATGCAAATGATCATAAGAAACTGGGTGAAGTGGCCAGAACATACAGTGACTGCATCGACTTACCAGGGGCCAAACATATCCTGACAATCCACTGCTTGATCCTCTACAGTTATTTCACTTTTTACTTCATCCTTAACCTCTGGAATTTCTTCTTTTGGTTCAACCTGTTCAAATATATAGTACTCAAGAGTGGACACATTTCAAACTATACCCACACAAAAGACACTGTACATCATGTCTCAGTGCGCATACCATCTAAATAACTGTTCATAAGACATGCTGGAAATGTCCTGCACTGTTCTGAACACATGCATTGATCCTCCTAACATTGCTCAAGACACACATGTTAAGTGTCTCTGCCATGTTGCCAAGTTGATGGCATTTTCAGTATTCACTTCCAGTTGTTCCATGACATTTTAACCGTTCTGAACCACATGTTCTTAAAGAAAACCTCACAATAATGGCAGAGGGTCTTACATCTGTGGATGTGGGTGGCCACTTTCTGAAAAACACCCATTCTGCATATCTGCTGTTATCCTGGCACCATCATGCAGAATTCATGAAATTCCAATAAGATATAAGAATTGCATAACTGTGGATTGATATACTTCAATGATCATATACTGAAATACATGATATGTTTTCTATTATGATATGCTTTTAAATGGATAACATTATACAACTTTCCTTGTTTTCCATTAATCATTTTGACTTCTTCGACCTCATAGTTCTTACTACTAATTTGTTCAGTCAAATGCATTAAACCCAGGACAATCCATTAATATTATACACAGAAATAAATATGTATTATGACATATTTTCTATGGTGTTGTGCCCCTCCATGTTACAGCAGATGTAGAAAACTGTGTGCAGGGCTTGTAACAGTTACATATCACTAACAGCTTTCATGAACGAAATGTTTATGACGCTAAAAGACATGATGTTATACAACTTTAAAAGTAAGGTTCAAATCCGTCTAAAATTAACAAAAAAATTCTGGGCAGCACTCATAAGCCATCTTCCTATTGCACACACTTCTATTCCTGAAAATTCTGAGTTACAAATATGACATGTGAGGTTACTATTGCAGTGGGTACCAAGTGTCAGGTATTCTGGGATGTGACACTGTACTCAAACAGTAGTATTGCTTCAAGGGAACCTGCTGGATTTATCTTCAGGGTAAATACCTCTACTTCAAAGACAGAGGCAGCGCATTCCCCAAATGTTGGTACCTACCTACCAGATCACATCCCAGAAGACAGTGTTACTCTCCCATTTAGTGAATGTAACTTTACATTCTGGCAACAGACTACAATTACGTTGTCACTGTCTATGTACGGTCACAGTTGGGTGGTAGACAGCAGTTCTAACGTGCAACTTGCTGACGATGTAATGAGTATACTCTGCTATCCCATCTTACCTTTATGGAACCTCCTGGCACAGAAGCCAGCTCCTGACCCTTGGTCCTGCCAAAGAACTCGGTTTCTTCCATCACGCCAGAAATGACAAACATTTTCTCTTCCTTTATGAGAAGTTCTGGGTGGAGTGGCCCCATGCCAATCACATCCATACTGTGCTGGAAGCAAAGTTGGTAATATAAGTGCCAAAAAATTACAACATAATGTGAGGGCATTTCAATAAGTGAATGTACAATTAAATTATACAATTACAAATTCACTAACAAGCCTATTAGAACAGAATCTCGATAAAAGATGAGAAAAATTTAATAATGCCAATACTTAAACCTCAAACTGCATATCATCCATCCAATTCATATTCTCAAAACCTAGCCATTTAATAACTATTGTAACATGATCGCATCTGCATCTTGTTCTTCCAAACGAGCATTTTCTAATACATTTTCTCACAAAAATTATGTGCATACTTTATACTTTTCCCATGAAAGTTATACGTCGGCCCATCATAAACTCAACAATAGAAGCTTCTGTGACCACTTCATGCTGACTGCATCAGACGTACTGAAACTGATACGATCAAAACCGAATATAAATTGTAGTGAGTAAAACAAATTGAGTTAAAGTGCCCACTGCAACGTAGCGATCCTTCATGTTTTATTTTGATTAGGTTGCGTTATGACTGATTTGAAAAGTTACGCACAATATTCCAGGTGTTTACCTTGCATTAGGTTGTTTCGTCTGCTGGCAATTACAAACTTCTCCGCTTCATGACGTTAGAGCATTAAACGTCATACTAATATCCATTATCTATATTCTGTTGAACACGTTAAGGTGTTAGAAACGATATTAATCAAAATAAATAAATTGTTCATGATTAACTCACTAACATTAAATATTGACAAAACTAATTATGTACATTTTTCATCAAAATTAAATACAAAATCAAGCATAAATCTAAAGTATGAGGATATCCAAATTACTAGCACAAGTAATACAAAATTTATTGGATTAATTATAGACAATACCTTATCATGGAAAGATCATGAGTGCGGCTAGTTACTCTGTAAGAATCCTGTCTGCAGTCATGACTCAGGAGAGTTTAAGGATGATTTATTTTGCGTATGTACACTCCATTATATCATATGGGATAATATTCTGGAGCAATTCGACACACAGAAATTTGATTTTTAAAATACAAAAAAGAATAGTGAGAATTATAATGAAAGCAAGGAATAAGGACTCCAGTCATCCATTGTTTAGGCAACTAAATATTCTGCCCTTATATTCGCAATATATATTTGTATATTTAATATTTGTAGCCAAGAACATCGACATATACAAATTTAATTCTGCCATACATAGCATTAACACCAGACAAGTTACACATTTACATTTTCCAACTAATAAATCTGCTAAGCTGCAGAAGGGTGTATATTATGCAGGGATTAGGATATTCAATAATTTACCACGAAGCATTAAGAATTTGTCAAATAATATTATTAAATTCAAACAAGCTTTAAAAAGGTTTCTTCTTATTGGCTCATTCTATTCCCTAAATGAATACTATGAATGGAACTCAAGGGGTGGTCTTGATTCTTGCAAATAACATATGCAATTTATTTGAACAGTTCTTTAATTGAATCTGTAAACAAGCAGATACTTTGATTTGTGTATATAGTGGACATGATTTCTATTTATTTTAATAATTTTATCATTATAATTTACAATTATATATTGTTTTATCAGTGTTTGTATTGATTCTTTATATATTCCTGAGAGAAAGTTTTTAATATGTATTTATGGTTAGTGTATGTCTTATATTGTATTATTTTTATGTTTGACATGATTCATATTAATTGATCCCTAGCACAGCATTGTTAATTTAGATATAGGACTTTGTTCTGCTTGTGAATCTTGTTGTGATTTGCCTTGCCAGCATCTTGCTGACTTTGTTATATATATTTTTATATTTTTAACTTGTTTCAACAGCTGTTGGAGCATAACTCATCTTTCTGTTTTGACATGTTCTATATCCAATGGTTTTATACCTGTAACTGGATCTACTAGAATATAATAAAGATATGATATGATATGACTTCAAGACGTGGAAAGTCGAATGCATACACACACCGTCATTACTGGTCACACCTATTGCACTGCCATATCTTCAACGACTGGGTGTTACATGATAACAATAAAACTGATCTTTCGCTAACGTATGGCCCGTTTGGCCTCCGTTCCATGCCTGCCGTACAGCCATCGAAAATATCAGAGCTTGTGTGTGTAAACACTGTGATAAAAAGTGTAGTAGATACCACATTACCATATGCAAAAACCTAACCACATCAATAACCGAATACAGTCACGAATAGAAAACTATTACTCTATGCACATTGTGCGCATTCCCGTATTAAAATATCAGAGCTTACTTAATAATTATTAGGATCATTAGGATTATGTTCTGCTGAACATTGTTCTATGTATTCTTGATTCTTAGTAGAACCGGGTGCAGGTGTACAGCTTTGCTAAAGAGTTCTGTAGAGTCTGTAGATGAGTAGCAGACATCGAAAGCTGTCAGTTTACGTTGACTGCTTCTGCTGTTGCTTTTATGCTAGCTGTCCTTAATACAAAATACCTAATAAATCTTGTTTCAATCATGGGAGCTATAATGAAATTTTATGTTATGAATGAACAGGCAAGATATTTTTCCAGCGTGAGTAACATTACATTTGTTCCGTGAAGCCTTTGAATAACATTTTACGTATTGTTTCGAATGTTTATAGGAGAACGTACAAGTTAAATCATTAACCGCAATTATAAAGTGAGACAGTATAGTTAATAATTTGCAGTGATACATAATCGATGGCTTTTGATCTGAAAGACGAATCGCAAGTTAAAGAATTCATAGATAATTTAGGTATCGAATACCGATTCGGATGTTACAAAGAAAAGAAACCTGAAGTGTGTCATTTACTCGGTGACTTTCTTGAAAGCATCATGAAAGATTACACCAAGGCTGGGAAAATATATAAATCAAATTGTGAGGATTATAATTTTGGACGGAGTTGTTACAAATTCGGAAATTACAAGCTTCTGGGAAGAGGTTCACAGGAAGTGGACTGCGATGTGGCGTACGAATATTATCGTAAGGCATGCGAGCTGGGCGTAAGTGAAGCTTGCCAGAACGCCGGTTTGATGTGCTTAGGAAACGGCACACACACTAGGAGTGTGAAAGATCACCGCAAAGGTTTACAACTTCTTGAAAAAGGTTGTGACGGGAACAACCCTTTTTGCTGCTACTACATTGGAGGTGTATACATACCAGGTATTCCAGAAGCCAGCATTGAGAAGGACATGGATAAAGCGCGTAGATATTCAGAAAAAGGCTGTGAATTGGGAAATATTTATGCATGTGCAAATGTCAGCCAGATGTATCGACGGGGTGATGGGGTGGCTAAGGATGAGGAAAAGGCTGAGAAATATAAGAAGAGGGCATTGGAACTGCAGGACGAGCTTGTGAAACAACAGCAAACACTAACATTTCAACAAGGGACAAAACCCATATAGTCAATGACTTAGTAGTTGTATGAAGAATTTGAATTAGTTACTGAAAACGGTGTTCCTGGATCTTTTGGGGGCATCACCATAGTTGAAAGTCGTGTACCCTCAGTCAGGTCTAGCTTGGGGATGCAACACTTTGCTGCACCAGTCCAAAAGAACAGCAAGAGATGACATCAAGTGTGGGGATTCCAGTGTGGAGAGCTTATACCTGTGATGATGATGCACAAGCAGTAGTTATGGCACAATGACATGTTACATGGCAGTTGCTTCACTTTCATATTGTGGCATCAGCTGAGATGTAAATGGTAATGTATAGGGAGCTGCATATCTGAAATCGTACAATGAGTAGACATACTCAGCTTGTTAAGTGAAATTGTAAAAGGAAACAGAGAATGCTCCAAAGAATTTTGGAGGAATACCATATTCTTATTTTTGGCAGATGATGTATAAATTGGTGCATACATTCAGTTATTGTTTGTCAGAATAAAGTTGTAACATGATGCTGTAAAACAATGTGTGTACTTCACATGTAATTTCCCACATATGTGTTCATGTGTCTTGGCTTAGCATGGTCAGTCTTTTATGTAAGCATTTCCAAATTGATGCGTATTGTGCCTATACTGTATGTTCCATTTACATCAGAACCAAATATCCTGTGACACCACTTTTATCTAAGCACAAGGACGTTTAACAGAAACTTTAATAAATTTTGCATCACTTTGAATGTTTACTAAATGATATAGAAATGAACTGCAATTATATTGAAGTAAACTAACTGAACAATCTGTGTAAAGATATATGAATACTGAAACCACTGAATGAAATATGACAGTGCTGCAGTAACCACCACAACCATCAAAACTTGTTAAAAGAAATAGCCGATAAGACTGAGAATAAATACTAATAAAGATATGAATACTTACATAGAAAATAAAACTGTTCTCATTTCTGTAGTACAACACAAATAATACCAGTACACCATGACAGGAAAAGAGAAATGCAATATCAGTATGTTTTAAGTTGCACATTCATTCACCCACCCATGCAGGTGGTATGTCACTGACAGATGAAGCAGATGACATGGAAATGCTGAATACTGAACAGGCAGAGAGAAATGTCATATTTTACGTTCTCATGGCAGTCAGTATTAAGATTACAGGAAGAAGAGAACCTTCCTGAAGATGTAGGCAGCAGGCTCCTTCAGAAGGTTAGCAACTATCTCCTGAAGTACACCAACTTCTTGAAGTTATGTTTAAACAGAATAGGATCAGAAAGGTACTATCATAACTCTCCTTAAGACTGCAGAATTCTAAAATAATTCACTTTTGGATAGAAGTGGAATGGGAACTATCCTATATCATATAATTCTGAGGTCTGTCTTAAAAATTAATTTTTATTTACAGTAAGAGCTGCGTACAAGATGATCCTCTGGGTCGTATCTTCAGATATCATGGAAGTCTGGAATCACAGGCAACATTAGAGTACTGCTGTAGCGTGCCAACACAAACTTGCAGATATTGATGGTAGGAAGAGATAAGGGCATAAATTGCATGTGACGTGATCGTACTTCATAGCTCGCTTTTGAGGGTGGTTTCAGATTTATGGGGCAGTCATATATATATGGACTATTAAATATCACCCTTACAATCACGATTTTGAGAGAATAAATAGCTGTTTCTAACAGTAGGTGTCTCTGACACACTTGATGATAAAACAGATCCAGTTTCAAAAACATTGTTTTCTTTACAATACCAGTATTGGAGTTCAAGAACCCAGTAATCCCAAGCGTTCCACACCATCGTTCAAAACAATTTACAATCTACATTTATGTAATTGCCACACACATGGCATTCATGATGTGGAAACTAATTTATTCTCATTATTGTAGTTTATGTACTTAGTTGAGAAATGAAGAGTTGTAAATCTAAATTTGTTTCTATGTCGATTCTGGAGCTATGCAAATCCAATATATGACAGCAGAGCTAACCAGAGAGAGGACCAACAGTCTAACAATATCACAAAAATACACAGGCAGGTGTTAGTTCAATTTTGTATGTTTTGAAAATATATTGTTCTTTTAATCAAGTGATGTTCTAGTGATCATTCATGTTAGCATTTCCCATGAATTTGATATTTAATATTTGCAGTGCTGAGTTATCTGAAACACACAACAGGATGCAACCAATGAAGACCTTTCCTTAAGCCCACAGATTTATTAGGTATTATCTTTAATAAAGGCACGTTCCTTCGGGATTAGAAGCTTATGCAAACAAATGCACTGTCACAAGCATACTAGTTTTCCTTGTCAAAATCTTAAATTTTACATATTTAACTTTTTTAGCGTTCCCCTCACATACAGTTTCAAGACTTCTGATATCAAAGTAGAAGATCTCAATGAGAGCTCTGTGCTAGACAGCAACCCTCCGTACACATTAAGAGCCAGCATTCACAACTGTGAAGTGTGTGGTAAAAATAAATTACCAAGTGCCTGAAGAGGGACAACAGTACTCATGAGAAAAGATATATATATAAATGTGTGTGTGTGAGAGAGAGAGAGAGAGATTTATGGGAAAAGTTTTACACATTGTAAAAACCTCTGGAACATTCCAAGATTTAAAGTAAAATACCGCATAAATGCGTAGAATGTAGTGAGAGTTTCAAACAGTGTAACAACTTGCAACATTATTGTTTTCTTCATGTCAATATTCATTCTTACACAAGTAACTTGGGTGGTAGCAGTTTTGCCATTTGGAAGTCTTGCAAGATACTCGTTTTTATTCCTAGTGGTGAAAAGCTTTATGACTGTAGAGTCTGGTGATAAACTCTTCTCTAGTATGCAATACAAAAGACTTGCTAAGCATTATGTTCAGGGTCCCAGTCTTTGTCACATACTGAGCAGCAGAATGCATAATGTAAATATTACAACTCAGACTAAACTCAGTTATGCTTCAACTGAAAATTCTCTAATTCTACTTAATAAATCTGATTCTGTTGTTGCAGTGTACTTCTTCTTGTGTCTAATTTCTGGTCTGTGGTGTAATCACCAATAAAGGAGTACAATGACTTTAAACATGGTAGGATGATAAATGATACAAACTCCGTCCCAAGTGCAAACAATATATATTATATGTCTTTGAACTTGCTCTCTTCTACACTACATGTTTCGGCCTATAACGACCATCATCAGGTGTATACTCTTATGTTGCTGCCACACTGAACCCAGTCTAAAATTTAACATTTAAAAAACACATTGTTATTTTCTTTGTTATTATCAACATCTACCTTGTTGATATCTGTCTGGTATGTAGATTATTTTGCACATGTCAATTTTGATTTTCCTATAGTAGCACTATAAAATCTTTAGTTATAATTTTATAGTGCCACTACAGGAAAATCAAAATTGACATGTGCAAAATAATCTACATACCAGACAGATATCAACAAGGTAGATGTTGATAATAACAAAGAAAATAACAATGTGTTTTTTAAATGTTAAATTTTAGACTGGGTTCAGTGTGGCAGCAACGTAAGAGTATACACCTGATGATGGTCGTTAGAGGCCGAAACATGTAGTGTAGAAGAGAGCAAGATCAAAGACATATAATATATATTGTTTGCACTTGGGACAGAGTTTGTATCATTTATTGTGTAGAGTGCAACAGGATGCTTAAATATAATATGGTAGGATGAGATGCTACTGTACACAATATACAGGGCGTTTGTTAACTGACATTTTTCAGGATCGTTTTTTTTTTCTCTTTGTCCCTCTCACTTCAGTTTTCTTCATAATGTGTTTTCCTTTCACCTGCTTCCTCTTACCCTTCCTTGCTTAAATTCTATTAACCTCTTTTCCGTAACTTCCATGCTCTTATACCTCTTCCTTCTTCCCTGGTGGCAAAATAGGCCACTTAAGGTCATTGGTTTACTTCGTTCCAGACCATTTCTCCTGCTTGGTTCATTTATTCTATCCTGAAGACTGAGGAAGGCAGTCTGTCCAAAACACTGGTAACTACAGAGTGTCACATCCCAGTAGACCATAACTCTTTTAACATTTTACCATCATTCTGTTACCCAAATATACTAATTCATGGTATCCATGAGAGACAAAACAGATGTAATATTGAGAAGGAACATCAAACACTCCCTGGTTGTGTGTACAGACTTCACTCTCAGACTTATCAGCATACAGCTTTGAAGAAACTGATGCTCTCAATTGTGAGAGCAGTTTGCACTGGAAAAATGATCACCGAGGGAATGCCTCAAAAGATAATTATTCAACCGTTAGCAGACACACGGGAATATATGGCCAGATCAAGGGAACAAACTACATCTCCATAAAAAGGACAATTTAGAATCTAACCATAAACCACACAAAAGCCTAAGGTGAAATCACTGGATGAAATGACTCCTGACACTTTGCAAGTGGTACAAAGAGCTACTGTGAAACTATATACCAAAGATAATTAATGGTAATGGAATTCGATAATATTTTATCAATCACAGTGGATCCCTGAATGCAAACATTAGCTGAACTGATGGAAAGATTAACGATTGAAAGAATATGGTCAATCAATAGATGACCAAGAGGATGTTAGCACATTTACACATTTCCATTCCAATCAAGAAACTGTTTTCTGTTATTGCACCATATCCTGAGCCAGATGAATTAGGTCCACATCCTGTTCCTTTAAGATCTATTATAATACCATCTTTATGTACACGCCCACAAGTCTCTTCCTTTCTGATTTTACAACTGGATTTTTTTATTAATTTCTTGTCCATCTCATGCATGTCACATATATTGCTCTTCTAGCCTGAATGTGATACATATTTCAACAAGTTCATATAGATTTAGGAGGTAATAAAACAAATGATTTCTCATTTATTTCATGTATCCAAGCTAATGATGTGCTTACATACCACTGTAAGGTAGCTTTCATATTTCATAAGCATTTATCTGGTTAGGTAAAAAGTACAGAAACCTCATTAGCTAGAAATTTGTTGCACTCTCAAAACTGGCATGAATACAAGATAACATAACATTTCTGTGCATCTGAGAGAACTGTGTGTGACATATGTGAACAATCTATATTTCTGATACCTCTATTACTCATTTTTACTGAAGAGTACAATCGGACTGAATACAGCAGCAAAATGACATCACAAATTAATGATATGGACAGGAATGTCTTTTCATGAATATGCACTGCATAGTCCTTTTCTGCCCAAAATATCATTCCCTTCATAACTAGGTTTGACTGTGAAGGTTTCAAAGGACATATCTTCAAGTGTGCAGTGCATCACAATGAGCAATGGAAGGAATCTAACCATAACACCTCTTCACTGCATAGGACAATTAATCAAACCTGCCATTATTTACTTACATGAAGTCACAATGTGCATATAATTGTTCCATGCAAATTACTGAACAGCCCCAAAAGATAGGCATAAGCATCATGTTCAGTCATGACATACCTCCTGCAAGATGGCAGGAGCAAGCAGTTACTGAACCCAAATGTAAATCTGAGCATAAGAACAGAATTTGTAAAGATGTAAGCATGTGCCAAACTGTTTCTACCATCTCATCTTCCTTACAAGGCACGTGCTAAATGTGACTGTCCCACAGCCATGCACTGGAACTCACAGCTTCAAACATGGTGTCACTTGGCACGTGTGGCTCTTGTGGCAACAGGAAAACAACAATGCTGTATGTCTCACTAAAGCAAAAATCATAAGACCATTATTAGTGAAAAGTAAATTAAGCCATTTGGAGCTCCATGTCAATCTTCAAACACATTCAGATATAAACTGTAATATCACAAGTTCACATTTTTTGTTCATAAACCTTGTTGTTCCATCATTAGCTTCAGGGTACTGACTACTGGGTTACATTTCATCCACAGTGAGGTCACATCGCTAGTTTAGAAAATGGATCTTGAAAGTCTAGGAATGAGATGACAAGAGTTCCATTGTGAAGACTCTGAACAATCTTCAAGGAGACCACAGACAACACAAACGGGCAAGGAGAAATGCATGAAAGGGTGGATGAGATACAAGAATGATTACAGTGTGACAAAAAAGAACAGATGATGCCATACAATGACACACCCTGGCATGAACATGGCCGGATGCTAATGTGCAAAGCTGAGCTCATTACTCTTGCAGTTTCTCGTGTTTCCAGATGGGTCTCAACACAACAGGCAAGTCTCAATGTTCTCTCAGGATTGTCTGTCTAACCTCATGCAGAATTCTTGTGTGTGAACTGATGTCTTCGTAGTCGTGCTGGTGTTGCAAAAGCTTTCGTGCACAACTCACACTTATGTGGCCGGTCCATTGTGTGTATAAAGGCATGGTTTTTCAGATCTGTAAGGCATACAAATGTCCTTGAACAGACAATGCATGCATGAGGTCTTTGCCCTGTATGTAGGAGAACATGTTTCTGCAGATGTGCTGCTCGTCGGAAACTCCTCCCACATTCTTTACACAAATGTGGACGTTCACCCGTATGAACGAGGCTATGAATCTTAAGGTTACTAAACTGTGTGAAACACTTCCCACATTCATTGCATACATGTGGACGTTCTCCTGTGTGTATCCGGTAGTGAATTGTCAGATTGAAATTATCACCAAAACTTTTGTTGCATACTTTACAGATGTATAGACCATCACTGGATCTACTGTAGGGTCCATTTCTGAGAACAGGCTTGAAGTATGGTCTGAAAACAGAACACAGTCAACACTGTACAAGCCAATTTGATCAGACAACAGTATGAAAATGGAAATATACCGCATGTGAACCTCTTTTTCCATAACCCCCAAAACTTCAAGCACATCAGCAGCAATTACACTGGATAGTGTCCCAAGTCAAATTACATTTCTAGTTGTTTCAGTACATGCTACAAAAGGCGTAAGGACACGTGTCCTCCTACAAGTATGGAAAGATATTCACTCCCATGAACATAGCATGGCAAAGATTACTTGGAAAATATGTTTCCCATTGACAGATTAGTTGACAACCAGTCCGATTCCAAGGCAGTACACATGGTATTCATAGTGGATTAAGTGGCACTGGGCACTTCACTATTCCTTTGACAATCAACATTCTGCTGATGTTCTACACTCGTCAAAATGCTGATTATCATGTGGTAATAAAATGGCCTCACTGCGGGCTGCAGAGCTCCCAACTACCATTTTTATCATACCTGTTCCTAAACACTACAACTGCATTTCACCTGTACTTGCTGCAAATAACATTCTGAGAAGATAACTGAACAGGAAATATGCCTCCAGTTAATCATTCCATTAAAAAATGTGGCAACACTGGTAGTGTTGCAGTTGTCACTTGGGTGCCATGTTTAATTAGATGTGTCACCATCAGCTAAGACATAACTGGAAATATACACTATATGCTAGATCTGATGCTTTCATGGCAGTGAATATCAACAACATGATGATCTGGGCTGTGATGCCATGTACAGTGGTATATAGATACCAACATTTCAGAGCAACTTGCTGCCTCCATCTTCAGGGTAGTTGAAGAGAGCATGTTCCTTTGAAAGACTAACAAGTACGTACCAAAGCATATGACATCACAACACAAAAAACCATAACCTCAATACATGCATGAGTTCAGGAATCTTAAAGTCACTGTGCTACAGGCATGAGATGCTGTTGCTCAGATGTACGTATCATATCAATACATATTCTTTTTTTTATTGCTAGTGGGGTGGGACTAAGTCCCTTGTACTGCGGCCACTTCTGGCCTATTGTACCAGCTCCAGATGATAGGTGAGGGTGATTGTGGAGCAATTGGTGGAATGAAGGCTGGCAGGGGAAACAGAAGTACTCAGAGAAAACCTGCCCTGGCGCCACTTTGTCCACCACATATCCCACTTGACAAAGACCCGGGATCGAACCTGGACCGCCACGCTGGGAAGCCAGCGACTAACCGCTTGAACTATGGTGGGGTCATATCACTACAAAAGTGAGGCAATAACGTTTACTGTTTAATAAACAAACCCCATTTCTGGCATATTCTCCTCCTGCCCCTTGTTCTCTTCATTTTGTGCACAACCGTCTTCTTGTGCTTCTTTGTCGTCTGGCTCATGCTTCACTTCGCTAACATCTGCAAACTCAAAGTCAACCTCAGCCTTCATTTCTGCAGCAGCATCACTCTTCTGACACTTCTCACTTAGTTTGAACTCTGCTTCTTCTTTCAGGTCTGTACTTTGCATTCCTTCACCTAGTTCATTCTCCTATCAGCAAAAGGAAGGAAGGGTTGCTGTAATTTTTACGAATGTGGTGGACTATGCTACTGATCTTATTTCATATGCTGAATCTTAAAGTTATTTTGGATAATAACCTAATAATGTCTAGGTATAGCAGAGAAGACAAAATATTACAATGTTGGTATTAAGAATTAGTGTTCCTTGCAGCTGAGAATGTGTGTCATACAAGTTTCCTTCAGCTATGCACGGCTCAACTTGAATAGGAAGTCCTGTAAGAATTTGATATCATGTGATGAAATTATCATGAAGTACCTTAACCCACTCACATCCATGAGCATCCTATATGGTCTCATGATACAGGCCAGTCACAAGAAGTGTGCATGTTTATGGAAAACTGAAGATCGCTTGCAATGTGGGACTGAAGGTGCTTGCATTCGTGATCTTCCAGGATGTAATGCCATGCAGTCTGGTAAATTTCCATCAACACAGGAGGAACACACTGTGTCTGTCTTCCACCAGCCACTCCTTTCTGTTTCCTAGCTTGGTTTACTCTCTGCCTATGAGAATGGAGGCAGTATGCTCCTGCAAAGCACTGATGCACTTCTACCAGACTACATGGCATCACACCCCAGAAAATACTATTCTTTGCTTGAAATAGTTCCTACTGTCACTGTGATGTCACATCTATCTACCCAGAACCATCAAAGCACTTCTTATTGGTTCACAGATGAGGATTATTGATAACTGTAAACACTTATCCCAAGGCATGCCACTTGATAGGTGGACGGACCCAGGGGGGTTAAATGTGGTTCCTGAAAGTCTGCAGTTAGTGTCCAGAAATACCTTTCCTTATAGTAAGTACATATACTAAATCACATGACATTTTCAATGAATAAATTTTGTTATCCAGTGTCACTTTGCCCACTGATACAGTCTAAATTGCAAACCAAACCTGGATTAGCCTGTAACAGGCTGGATCTCGTGACTGAGTGCTGTGGCCAGTGTCTGAAGTAGTACTCACATCGATCTTAACCTCTGATACAGGTAGTGCCAACAACAATGTTTCTTTCTCATGTGATACAGAATCCTCATCACCATCTGAATTAGTCTCAGCCTTGATCACATCCATCTTGTTGTGTTAAAAAATGAATCTGATTTTGGTGGTTATCTGCTGGGAGCAAAAACTCATTAAGAATGACATAATACATTAGAAATGTATGAAGAATCACAATACTCTTCATCACTAATTCATAACTTAGTTCAAGTCCCGGTAAGGGCACGATTTTTCTCCTTTCCATATCCTCCAGATTGGTTCTGGGGGCCCACGCAGACTCGTATCCTATAGGTAGGTGAAGTTCACCACTCGACTCAAACTAGTGCCGACGTCAAGAATATGTGGATGAATGTTAAAAGTGCAATAGACTGTGAAAACTGTGTTATTCTAGAAAACCAACTACTCAGTGCATTCGAAGAGTTAAAGTCTGCTAAATCAATTATAAATCTTCTCCTAAAGGATCTTGAACAGATGGAAACTAACCTAGATAAGTGTGTTAGTGAAACTAGTGAACAAGTAGACAACAAATATCCTGCATGGTCAGATGTTGTTAAAGGTGCAAGGAAATCTGATGCATGTATGAAGCAAACAGAATTGAATCCTATACGGGTGGTATTGAATCGACGTGAATTGCAAAAAAGTGTGAAATCGGATGGTATAAATACGAAGAGAAGCTGTGTGTTAAATTGTATTAATGAAATAAAAACTGACAAAATAGATAAGGACATAAAAACTTCAAGTAAATTAGTACAAAGAGGAAATAAGGAAAACTATCCTCTCAACGGAAAGAGAAATAAAATATTAATTATTGGTGATAGTCATGCAAGGGGTTATGCTGCCAGTATATCAAATTATCTTGGCGAGGATTTTGAAATCATGGGAACAGTGATGCCAAGTGCTAGGCTTGAAAATATAGTAAAATTGAATACCAATGGAATAAAAGCACTGAGTAAAAATGACGCAGTGATAGTATGTGGAGGTATTAATGACATCAGCAAGAATGAATCTAATGTTGGACTCAGTCATTTGAAGAAATTTGTATCAGTTATACAACATACTAATATACTTATTGTAACTGTTCCACATAGGCATGATTTACAAATATCTTCTTGTGTAAATAAGGAAATCGAGGTATTCAATAGAAAAATGCAAAAAATGATGAAAGTAAATAGTAATGTGAGAGTAATTAATGCAAATTTGAGTAGAAGTGAATTCACACGTCATGGTATGCACTTGAATGTTTCGGGTAGAGAAAAGATGGCTATATTTTTAGGGCAAAATGTAAAAACAATCCTGGTAAAGCATAATGAGGCTCCCATTATGTTAAAATGGAAAGGTCATGAAGAGTTAAATCAAGTAGAGGTAAAAAAGAATTTTGTAAATGAAGTAAACAGTGAAATAGCTAATAAGGAAGTTAGAGTATCAAAGAGGCAGAAAAGAAATCCGGTAAATAGAAATAAAGATTTTTTATGGATGATGGGCTAATAGATAAACAGGTCATATCAAAATCATCTTTGAAAGTCTTTCATCAAAATATTAGAGGAGCAAGAAACAAATTAGATGAACTATATTGTCATTTATCCCATGATCCACCACATATTATATGTATGTCTGAGCATCATTTAAAAGATTTTGAACTTGATGTGACATATTTTAGTGATTATACGCTGGGTGCTAAATATTGTAGGAAATCTTTCCAAAAAGGAGGGGTAAGCATATTTGTACATAGCAAATTAAAATACAATACCATAAATTTAGAAAAATTCACCATTGATAAAGACATTGAAGCATGTGCAATTCGACTGCCTAGGAACTCATTAGGAGGAAAAAAACTTTGTATATTAACCATTTATAGGTCTCCATCGGGTAATTTTACAAATTTTTTAGAGAAACTAGATAAGATTTTGCATAAGCTATATCATGAGAGTTATAATATAATTATATGTGGTGATATAAATGTAAATTACTTAAATGATGATAGTAGGAAAAAGCAATTAGATGCTATCTTGTTTTCTTATAATCTTATTGGTATTGTAACATTTCCTACTAGAGTGGACATTTCCACAAGTACTATAATTGATAATTTTTTTATTGATACAACTAGAATTGATAAATATGATATATATCCACTAGTAAATGGACTATCAGATCATGATGCTCAGTTGTTAACATTACATAAAGTACAGAAGCAGGTACAACAACAATATACTTACATGAAACGCATGATAAATAATGACACCATAGCAAATTTTCAATTACAACTAAGTCAGGAATCATGGGAATCAGTCTTTGATGAAAATGATGTTAACAAGAGTTTTAACTTATTTTTAAATATAATTTTGAGAACATATTATTCCAGTTTCCCTCTAATTCAGAAAAAAAGTGTTCAAAAAAACAATACATGGATTACACCAGGAATAATGAAATCCTGTAAACATAAAAGAGAAATCTACAATGAATTAAGAAACAATAAGGATCCTAATTTTAGAGTTTATTATAGAAATTATTCTAAACTACTGAGTACTGTTATAAAAAAGGCAAAAAGAATGGAGTATGATAAATGTATCCTATACTCCCACAATAAAATAAAAACTACTTGGGGTATTATAAAGAAAGAAGTGGGTAGGAGTACAAGCAGGATAGAAATCAGTGCAGTAAAAATAGATGGTAAAATATTGAATAATCAACAAGAGGTTGTAGGGGAGTTTAATAAATATTTTGCCAATGTTGCTGATAAAATAAAAAGACATGTTAATAAAAATTCCATACCTATGAATGATCAAAAAAATGAAGTAAATTTTATGCATTATATGAATCAAGATTTTATAAACTCATATCCAAATATAAATTATAACTGCTCTACAATTAAAGAAATAGAGAATATAATAAAATCTCTTAAACCAAAAAATTCTTGTGGATATGATGAGATATCATCTATTATTTTAAAATTATGCTCGCCATTTATAATTTCACCTATAAATTACATATGCAATAAAATGTTAAGGGGAGGAGTTTTTCCTGATAGACTAAAATATGCGATAATAAATCCTCTGTATAAGAATGGTGATACATGGGATGTGACTAATTATAGACCCATATCACTCTTGACATCTTTCTCAAAAATATTTGAAACTATAATATATACAAGAACTTTAGAACATCTTAATAAGTATAATATCCTAAGTAGTGAACAATATGGATTTAGGAAAGGATTAAAAACAGATAATGCAATTTACAAATTGACTACAGAGATTTTAAATTCTATGAACAACAAACAATTAGTGGCAGGGGTTTTTTGTGATTTAGAGAAAGCCTTTGACTGCGTTGATCATGATATTTTGTTGACCAAACTTAAATTTTATGGTATTACTGGGAAAGATCAAGCACTTTATGAATCTTATTTAAGTAACAGATATATCAGAACAGTAATACATAAGAATGATGTAAATACAGTATCCTCAGAATGGCTCAATATTAGGCAGGGAGTGCCACAAGGGTCGGTATTGGGACCTTTGTTGTTTCTCATATATATAAATGATTTGCCTAAAGTATTAAATAGATTTTCTACACCCGTAATCTTTGCTGATGATACTAGCATTTTATTTTCACATTCTAATATAAATGATCTTAGTAGGAATATTCTTACAACAATTGAAATTTTAAATAGATGGTTTAGAGCAAATAAACTATCCCTGAATTTTAATAAGACACATTGTATTCAATTTAAAACCAAGGCAACAATATCAGATACTTTTACAATAAATTATAACAATAATTTTATCAACAATACCTTAAGTACTAAATTCTTGGGAGTCGTAGTTGATAGTGCCCTAATATGGAAGAATCACATTGAACTACTTGTAAAAAAATTAAGCAAGGCTTGTTATGTAATAAGAAATATGAAACAGTATTTGTCTATTACAGCCTTAAAGGCAATTTATTACTCTTTCTTTCACTCCTTATTGAGCTATGGTATCATCTTTTGGGGAAATTCTTCCCATAGTTCTAGTGTTTTTCTTCTCCAAAAAAAAGCCATCAGAGCGATGTTGGGATATGGTAACAGAGTTTCGTGTAGAAACATATTTAAAGAGTTAAACATTTTACCATTTGCATCGCAATACATATTTTCATTGTTAATATTTGTATTGCAGAATAAACATCTTTTTTCATCAAATATTGACTCTCATGCTATAAATACCAGACATAGACAAGATCTTTATCTACCTCAAGCTAACTTAACTAGTTTTCAAAAAGGAGTTTACTACGCGGGTATAAAAATGTTTAATAAACTGCCCATAGAGATCAAGAACTCATCTCATAATTTTAAAAAGTTTAAGGTTGAATTAAGATATTTTTTGAATACACATACATTTTATACTATAGAAGAATATTTAAACAGATAAATTTTAGTATTTATTGTATTCTTGTATCATCTAGACGAGCATAACTATGCATGTATTTTATGTTTTATATTATTTATGATATGTTTTATATCCATTCTTGGATCTTTGTAACTTATTATTGTTGAATATTGTAGGATCCAGATAAGCATAACTGTGTATTTTATGTTTTGTATTATTTATGACATGTTTTATATCCATTTTTTGGATCTTTGAAACTTGTTATTGTTTGATTCATTGTACTATCTAGTCGTGTAATTTATGCATGTATCCTGTTTTATATTTAGTTCTGTGACATGTTCTATATCCTTTTTTGGATTTCTTGAACAAATATAAATACAATACAATACAATATACATCCACTCCCCCATAAGTCTGTCTCCGTGGCGTGGTGCTTATTAAGTTTAGCACAGCAACATTTTTATCTTTTGTTTATGCCACATAGTGCTAAAATGGACAATGGTTCGTTTGCTGTGCATTGTAACGGTTTAATATTTCTAAGGCACCATTTCTTTTCATATGTATGACGAATATATAGGGGGGGGGGCGAGATTTAACAAAACGCATGACCTGCCTTATCAAATTACCTTTTTGGTTCGTGAAAGCAAACGCTGAAAGTACACAACGTCATAAACAAAATTAACAAACTTACACACAGATAACAAGAATTAAAACATGAAGTATCTCACCTTTGAAGCCGATACAAAAAAGAAAAAAAAAAACTCGAACTGCAGCCTCAACAAAGGTTACATTCTGGAATGAGGCAGTCACGACATATCTAATAATTCACTTTTCCCTGATGAGATTAAATCTATTAAATCTTTTCTCAAACAGTACGTTAACAAAATTTGCCTCCTATCATACATTCCATGTAAAACAGCCGCATTCTTAACGCTATTAACAAACACAATCACTGCATGTTAAATACCTGCGATTTACCGAACTCAATCTACAAATCTACAATTCGTGGTTCTGACCACGGCATCCTTAATACAATAATTTAAAATATTCATGCGATATAAGTGTGACATACATTCTTACAAAAGGAAATATGGGATTTACCAGTTTTGATATTAAATATATATCAAACATTTAATTTATTGAATCAAGCACCAGACATCGCAAGACTTCCCTCTTTTCCACAATGTCCCGACGGCTCTGGGGCTCACTCAGCCTTCTATCAAATGAAAACATAAGGGCGACTTCCATGGTGGTAAAGCGGCCAGAGCGTGAAGCTGACCACTCGCTTCCATCTAGTCGAAAATGGTGGAGCTATACCTCCGCTCTTCCATATGTCTTTATGTCAGCGATTAATTAATTAAGTGCAGAGGAAACTTTACTTTTTTTGTGGTTCAGAAACTTGGCACAAACTTCCTACTTTGTGATCTGTCCCCGGGGAGACCTGCTGCCGACTGGAGTGAAAACATCAGTATTTTGGACCATGACCACCCTTGTTTTTCTGACTGGCTATTAATGAACCACCTGGAATCAACATCGTACCAACTCATAGCAAAATATCATGTAAAAAACAGAAATATTAACTGTCATTAGACAATGCGGCGCTAAGCATGCACTGTAGATGATGTTTTGATTCCTAGTGATAAATATTTACATACAAGTCTCACACCTTCCTTCACACATAGAAAATTTAGGTAGTTTAACCAAAAGAAATTGTGTGAAAGGGCAAAATGGCCTTAATATTGTGTTTGTTTCCTATCTTTCTAAAAACTACCATTTAGTTTTATCACTCTGTAACAATTACTAAATCGATGAATAAAAACTTCTTTTTAGCCACCATCATTATTGTCAATGGCGGCTCGTAGCTAAAATTAGTGGGGGTGCTGCTCCAGAAAATTTGTAGCCTTTGTTTTAAAATTGTATAAAAGGAAACAAACATGTATAAAAAGAAAATTTATTCAGAAACTTGATAAAATCCTAAAAGAACAAAATGAAACATTTTTTACTTACTTTAACCTAAATTGTTACAGTTCAAGCTTAATCTATTCATTTAAAAATGAAATCCATTCTTTTTAACCTTTATATTATGCTCATTGATTGAAAGCTGTATGCCTCACTAAGTTTCTCCTTAATACTTACGTTTCCTAAAAGTGACAGTGACACTACATTATCAACGTGCTTCTTTGACTTCTCATGCTTTTCAGTTTTTTCTTTCATTTTGTTTATTTCTAAAACCATCTTTTGTCCACGTTACATCACCCCCAAACAGCAAACATGGGAAGCAAAACAGTGCATTTTTTACTTCACAGCCGCAAAGCCAACTTTTCTGTTTGTACCATTCAGAATTAAAGCTACGAATATATTTCTAGTTCTTGCTTATGCCTGGCTGAGATATTAGAATATCAGGTGTTAAACGACCTCTTTTCTTAACTGCAAATTTCTCATGGAGAGACAGTTGTGAAAACTGAAGCTGTTGAAGTTCACTTACAGTCACAGAACTTATTTCTCGGGGATGCAAGGCCATGGTTAAAGTTTTCTGTTAAATAAAAGAACCGAAAAAAATGAATCAAATAGAATAGCTGGAACCAGGATAATAATCTAATTCTACAATTAACTCATAGTTTTTAAGCACAACACACGCGGAGTAAAAAAAAAAACTACCTTCCACCAGCATGCCAGGGTCGGCACCGGTCGGCACTGTCATTCCTGCAATCCTCCCTCTCCCTTGCAGCCTCGCGTGTAGCTTCCTATGTGCGCATGTGCACAGTCAACAAACACCTCGCCACTGGAACTGTGAAACTCACAGTTCCATACAAAGATTTGGCTACTGACATTAAGCTTAAGGATTATATATTGTATTGTACAAGTATAAAGAAAGAATTAAAGAAAAAAGGACTCATTACATAAATGTTATTGATAATATCAAGTGGAAATTGGGGGTGCTGCAGTTCCGCAGTGCCTATACGTGGGCCGCCCCTGATTATTGTTTCATTTGCATCAAATTAAGAATGTTACAATAGGTATCTTTACATATGATGCAGTAAAATTAAACACAATGTGGACCTATGAAACTGAAAATTAAAGTATGACATAACTTATTGTACATCAGAATGCAGTAGTGCCACTGGTGACTCTGTGGAGGGCCTATCAGAAGCTGTGAAATTCAACCTCCTCTTGTGTTCGTATATCTACATCTCCTCAATCATTCTTTGCAGTATATTCAATCAGTTACTCCTGCATGCTACACACTGAAGCAGTGAGAATTAATCACTTCACCTCCCTCTACCCACTTTTTAAGCAATGACATATCTTCTGATGAGATTCTTCATGCCAGTATTTGATATTTTACTTTTTTAATTATTCTCTCAATTTTTGTGTGAAAAGATGCTTACCACTAGTTCAGTTGAGGTGCAATGATAGTGGAGGGATGCTGGGGCATCAGGGTCCACCCTGATGAAACTTCATCCGCCACCACACTCCCCCCCTCCAAACACACACATACTCCTCAACTCCATGTCCACAGACCTTACAACTTTTCCCTGAATTTCTATGGAACACACACAAACACACAGCTTCTCTCCCATATACTCTGTACCTGCCCACCACACCCTTATAATTTCTCCCCTGCCTTTTCATGGACCACATCCTGACATGACTTCACTCCCTTACCCCTCGTTTCCCTGACAAATACACTCTTACAACTTATCCCTTGCCTATTCATGGATAACATACACGCGGCTTCTCTCCCATTCCTGTTCCCTGACCACCGCATCCTCTCAACTTCTCCAAGACTCTTCACGTATCACACACACACGCGCGCGCACGGCTTCTCTCCCACACTCCTCAGTTCCAGGACCACCACACCCTTGCTACTTCTCCCCCGCCTTTTCATGGAAGACACACACACACATGCGGCTTCTCTCCCGTTCTCCACGGTTACCTGACCACCACACACTTATAACTCCTTCCTTCCTTGCTTCTTATGAACCACAACCGGTCAAGCGAATATCGTTTAAAGGAATGAGCGACGATCAAAATGAAAAACATTAAGATGTTAATTTATTTTAATTAGGTGATATCACGTTCACACGCGATACGTAATTTGATATACAGTGCATCAGTTTTAGCAAGATAGACATCTGATTATGGCCGTATACGGCCGAAACATGCAGTGACTAAGTACTAAGTTGGGCCGCGCCATAGCTCAAGCGGTTAGTCGCTGGCTTCCCACCGCGGCGGCCAGGGTTCAATCCTGGGTCTGGTCAAGTGGGATTTGTGGTGGACAAAGGGGCGCTGGGGCAGGTTTTCTCCGAGTACTTCGGTTTCTCCTGCCAATCTTCATTCCATTAATTGCTCCACAATCACCCTCACCTATCATCTGGGGCTGGTACAATAGGCCAGAAGTGGCTGCAGTACAAGGGACTTAGTCCCACCCCACTAGCAATTAAAAAAAAAAGTTGCAGTTAAGACGAAATCCCTTGCATGGTCAAGTATATTCTTAAGTTGGATTTGTCAGTTTATGCTGCGTTACGTTTATTGCTATGTGGACCCCAAAATAAGTTCATTGACGCAAGATCCAGAGGTCATGCAGAGAAAAACAAGAACAGAAAATGAATAAATCCATACTTGTGCTAATTATGTTCCTGATAAAGGATTTATGCTTATTTGTCTCAGCGAACTGAGATCGCGTCAGTGACGTTCTTGTGGCTAAGGTCGACAGACTGCTGTGATTTCCACGATCGCATGAACCTTTCCACATTTCCTGCATTCGTAATTTGTGAGACCAGGAAATGCTCCAGATAAAAAACGAAGTAATACAGTGACGTAAGCGATCAGCCGGCTCCTTCTAACTGCCTTAAATAACTAGCCAACTAACCAAATATAAAACTAAATTAGCGCGAGCCGGGATAGGTCAGTCAGTAATGTTGCTATGAGAGATCTGCGGTTTTCATAGCCGTGACTATGAAAATGAATTTCTTGGATTTGATACCGTGTGGTCTGGTAGAAGTTTACCGATGTTTCACATAAACATGCCGTCCCAATCTTTTCACCATGAAGACCTAGGCAGCACGTTCCTCCGAAACGTCGGTAAACTTCCTCCAGACTATATAACCGCTTATCCCAGAAGACATTAATCGTCAGTATAGGCTCCATGTTGGGCAACTGAGGAATCGGTGTTCATTTCCCAGCAGAGGCAGAGATTTTTCTCATCTCTACACCTCCCAGACCTGCCCTGGGGCCCACACAACGTCCTTCCACTCACGTGGGTACCGTCTCTCACTGGGGCATAAAGCTGACCATTCACTTCCATCTACTGCCGAGGTTAAGAAAGTATGGAGCTATACACCTTTATGGCGTGGTGCTTAATTAAACTCAGGGACAACTTTAACAACTTACCGGTGTCTTGGCTAGACCCGTCTCGCCTGATTGGAATTGCGTCCGGGGCCATTTAGGCCGATGACACTCTAAAATGTACGACTTGTTCCATTCACACACTTTTCGATCTGCAATTCATAATCACCTTACCATTTATTACGCACCTATAGGCCTACCAACTACTGATTATCTGTAAGACACAGGTACCAGAAAGTTCAGCACCACCAACACAATAGCCCGCAACTGTTAATCTGTGTTCCCACTACTAACATAAATTTCGAAAAGGTAACTTCTTAATTCCGCCATATCGCCTTTGTGATACAAACATTCTGTGTATGCTTGTTGTTTCTTCTCTGAAGCTGTATGTTCAGTTTGTCGCAATCTTTGTTCTGGTATCACATTACAACAGATGCATGGAGGGCAGAACTTCTTGGAAGGCGACAAGTAGGCATAAACGAGGGGTTGGAAGCATAATATTAAGACTGATCTTTGCAATGTAAGATGTAAGCAGAATTTAGGTGGACGGATGTGGCCTAGAAATGTCCAATTTTTGGTTTCAGTACTAAGGGTGCTGAAACTTCTGGTTTGTTATACAAATTGACGTACTTACTCAGATTCGTGGGCCGCGCCATAGCTCAAGCGGTTAGACGCCGGCTTCCCACAGCGGCGGCCCGGGTTCGATCCCGGGTCTTTGTCAAGTGGGATTTGTCTTGGACAAAGTAGCGCTGGGGCAGGTTTTCTCCGAGTACTTCGGTTTCCCCTGCCAATCTTCATTCCACAATCACCCTCACCTATCATCTGGGGCTGGTACAATAGGCCAGAAGTGACCGCAGTGCAAGGGACTTAGTCCCACCCCACTAGCAATAAAAAAAATAGTCAGATTCGTTGTCACTTGGTGGCGCCACTTCATTTCAGATCCCGAAATAATGAACAATAATAGATCGATATTCGCAAAATGCGTAAGCTTCAGCAAACATCAACTTCCATTGCAGATATGTTTGGCTTTCAATGACGCAAGGGAAGACACAAGAAATGCTTCTTTCAGTAATGCATATGTGATGACATTCATTTAGCGGCTTTTAGGACACGTAGTACTCATGGTCGAGTTGATAAGTGGGCTTAAAATGTTGACTGGGAAAGCTAAAGGGAAGCAACCAATTTCGAGATGTACATGCATACACTGTGCAGATTATATTTTACTATTAAAATGGATCATAAAGTAAAAGGGAGAATGTGTATTGGAATCAGCGGGCTCACAATAGGGTCACGGTACAAGCTCTTGTGACAGGATAACAGAACTAGCAAATTAAAAGACATACCGTGTTCTCAGAGAAGAGTAAGAACTCATAAAAATTTCATCACGAGGAAATTACACTGTGTGTCAATTAACTACAGCGCCGTGAATTCTTTGCTAGAACAACTGAAAGCTTCTAAGGGCCAGCAACAGTCACTCATACCAGAACAGTCCAAGGTTCGAAGATAGATAACATTTACGTAAACATTTCGGGAGTCTCTCCATTATTTCACTGATATTCTAGCAGAGAACCTCAACACAAGCATCGAACGTAAAAGCCACTCTTACTTCCAAGGCACACATCACTAGTTGACATGAATCCTCCCCGCTACAGCTGGTTTAAATGCCACCCACTGCTGCCACATGCTTCAAAATGTCAGCCAACTTCTGGGTAGCCAGTTCCCCCCCAAGGTCACAGCACTGATGGGCCACCTCACGGATAGTCCTCAGATAGAAGGAACTGTAATCCATCTGGTCCTTCTGCTCCACCAGCATCTGAGGCAGGAAGAAGCTGCAGATCAGGTAGCCGTAGAGGCAGTGGCCAACAAATTCCTTGCGGAACTCTTCCAATCCAAAGTCTGGCAACAGTTCCTCAACAGAGCAGCCTAGGATCTCAGCGAGAGTCCCTGTCAGCGCGACATGATACTCACCGAACAAATCGTCCCAATGCTGGGCCCTGAGTTCCGATGACATGTTGAGGTACATAAGAAGCGATAGGTCAATAACTGGAGAACCATACTTCACGTTCTGGAAATCAAACAGTATGGCGTCACATGGCTTCCCAGAGTCATATCGGAACAGGATGTTGTTTCTGCAGAAATCTCCATGGCACATCACAGCCAGTGGCTCCTTGGGCGCCATCAAGTCCGAGAAGAGTTGCCCTGCAACCTCCAGACGATCCTTCAGCCTGTCTAGAGTCGCTTGGTCCAGCTCCTGTCGAGCCTCCACGTATCTGACACCCCTGTAAGACGTCTTCTTCAGAAAGTATGTCATATCTTCTGGGGAGCTGTTCGCGTAGTTCTGTGCCCTGGACTTCTTTACCATGGCATGAAACGCTGAGGGCTCCAGCTTCTTCATTGCGTAAGAGATAGCGTGGTACCGCGCCAGGTGACTCAGTGCGATTGCACAGTGATCGTAGTCCAAGGACAGCTTGTCAGCTGATGGTCTGAAGCCTCGAGGCGCCATGTTCTCCAGCACAACAATGTCGGTGTCACCAGCGCCACATTTCGCGTAGTAACATTTCGGGAAAATCTGTCCCAGTGAAACTGCCTGTCGCTTCTTCAGTAATTCTTTGAAGGAGGGGATGACTTCGTTGTACATGAGGGTCTCATTATGGAAGAGAATATCCGCATCTATGTACTTCCGGTATATCGGATCTTCCGGTGATATTTTCAGTAGCATATGGTACACCTTCGGTGTCTGATGTTCGAACTTCAATTCCAAGTTAATGAAGAATATGGTGGAAGTGAAGTGATCTCCACCCCCTCCTTTGTGTACCACGTGACATTTTGTGGTTTCCAGGCGGTGTTTGCTCCAGTTGTCGAAACTTCCACGGGCCAGCATGGCCGGCACAAGCTGCTCCTTCACCCACGCTGCTCGCTCCATGGCTCGCACTGCACTGACTGTAGCAGATGACAGACACTGGACGCTAATTATCTTAAGATGAAGGTCTCCTACTGGCTTCTAAGATGTACTCAATTGTGACGTAACAAAATGACACGACAGTTTCTTGTTTGGTCATTGCACAACTGGCTACTATCCATCTGAAGTGCATTCACTTTACAATCTTAAGACTCCCATATTCATTATTACATATCCTATTTATCATTTTATACATACATTTTTTTGGTTCTACAATATATATATATATATATATATATTAANCGCGTAGCGTTCCCACAGAGACAACGCAATAACAATGGGTCATTGCGTAGGGAACGCGGAACCAACAATGCAACGTCTCCACCGCTATAACAGAGGGTTCGTTGCCTAACAGCGGGCAAGGTTACAAATAGCCCAGCTTCAGCGAGAAACGGTGAGTCTCGGATCAGTCCTCGAAAACTGATCCGACACTAGTTTGCCGACACGTTACAATATATATATACATATCCAATCAATATGTATGGTGACATGTGTAGCCACTGCCAAGTAACAGCTGTGCAAACAGGAAACACTACAAGTCGTTGCTAGGCAACAGCTCTGTGGAGAAATTGTTCCCCCGGCAACGAGAGAAAAAGCAACAAACGGAGTAATTTCCCTCGTGTCCAATCATTATGATCATTAGCTACATAATGTAGCAAATGTATGGACACCGGCATTCATATCTAGATATACTTGAACCGAGAAAAATTATCAACAGTTCAATTTGGGCTGCCTTTAAGGCAGAAGGGGAACCTTCGGGCTCTGACCCGGTTACGACTAAAATCCCCCCACCCCCACACAGCGCTGTTACTTACCTACTTCCCGAATTCTTATTTCTAACTCGTTTTGAACATAACAATCTCGACAAGGAGGCCTCTTTCTTACCCTTATGATTCTTCAATGTGGTCAGCCCTACTGATGGATGTTGGAACAAAAACTTAAAATAGGCCTGAAATAATGAATTAGAATAGGCCACGGCTGGCTCCCTTCACATCCATCACACTCTACATTATGTAAGAGACTGACATCGAAATGCAACAGAAGACAGACAACACCGAAGATTCTCGCTATCCTGGCTCCTCACTCTGGCGATATACACTGAAAATAAAACATTAGCTGCCCAAAGTATTCGCTCACAGGGCCCATCGGCATTTTGTGACCGCATTAATCGTTTAAATAACAATACTTACAAATTCAATTCCCATCTCGAGGAATATACTGTTTCTCCCTTACAAAGACAGACCTATTAATTACGTTTAGAGGCATAATGGTAAAGCAGCTCATGTTCTTAGGCAAGCACCAAACTATGAATAGATAAGGGAAGAGGAAGTATGACTCCATGTGTTCTTAACCTTGGCACTAAACGTTAATACTCACAGAACACAAGCAGAACTAACACATTTACTAGCTCCATGAAGCTAAGTCCTTGAGAAGCCGCTAGTCGTATAACTGCTCAAGAATTTCCCGACATTTTGTGGAACCAGAAGGTTCATTACCATTTTCACAAGAGCCTTCCATTGGTTCCTACCCTGAGCCAGATGAGTGCAGTCCAAATTATCGCATTATATATAATATATTTTAATATTATCCTACCACCTATGTCTTTAAGTTTTCCTAGTGGTCCTTTTTTTTTTTGCTGTTTCTCACCAAATTCCTATATGTATTCTTCTCCCCCGTGCATGCTACATACTCTGGCCATCTCATCCCTTTGACTTCATCATTCTAATTACATATAGTGCAGAGATGAAGTCAAGAAACCCCTCTTTATGCAGTTTTCTCCAACCTGCTTCCATTCCATTCCACTTGGGTCCACATATTAAACATAACAGGTCTAGATGCAAAATGTTGGCCAGGAAATATGAAATGAACAGACTACGTGGGAGACAGCATAGCAGATGTTAATATAATATTGTTGATTACATAAATATAATGTATGTGGTTTCAAGTGGCCATTATAAACCTCCCGCATAGCAAATGCAGAAATCTCCAGTTTTTCCACGGTAAACTAATTAAAAACCATGGTACACAGACACCAAACAGCACGGTTGGTAAAACCCAGTACAAATGGAAATTCCTAGAAATTTGAACTTGACGGTTGTGGAGGCACTGCGGAAGAGTGTATATGCATGTTCCACATCTAGGCTGCCACAGAAAGATATCTGCTGATGCCCAGTTACAAACTTGAATGAAGAGAAAGGGATTCTACGCAAGTGACTCACAAACATATAGATATAAAGGTCACTACAAAGGTCTGCCTCTTCAGATATTAAACGAGTCCAGAGATCAGAGGCCACAAAGTCTGTTGCAAAAGCAGCTGCAATTGAGGCTTTGTGAAGCATGCAGCAAGTATCAGCTTGTGCCGGCCATGCTGGCCTGTGGAAGTTTCGACAGCTGGAGCAAACACCGCCTGGAAACCACAAAATGTCACGTGGTACACAAAGGAGGGGGTGGAGATCACTTCACTTCCACCATATTCTTCATTAACTTGGAATTGAAGTTCGAACATCAGACACCGAAGGTGTACCATATGCTACTGAAAATATCACCGGAAGATCCGATATACCGGAAGTACATAGATGCGGATATTCTCTTCCATAATGAGACCCTCATGTACAACGAAGTCATCCCCTCCTTCAAAGAATTACTGAAGAAGCGACAGGCAGTTTCACTGGGACAGATTTTCCCGAAATGTTACTACGCGAAATGTGGCGCTGGTGACACCGACATTGTTGTGCTGGAGAACATGGCGCCTCGAGGCTTCAGACCATCAGCTGACAAGCTGTCCTTGGACTACGATCACTGTGCAATCGCACTGAGTCACCTGGCGCGGTACCACGCTATCTCTTACGCAATGAAGAAGCTGGAGCCCTCAGCGTTTCATGCCATGGTAAAGAAGTCCAGGGCACAGAACTACGCGAACAGCTCCCCAGAAGATATGACATACTTTCTGAAGAAGACGTCTTACAGGGGTGTCAGATACGTGGAGGCTCGACAGGAGCTGGACCAAGCGACTCTAGACAGGCTGAAGGATCGTCTGGAGGTTGCAGGGCAACTCTTCTCGGACTTGATGGCGCCCAAGGAGCCACTGGCTGTGATGTGCCATGGAGATTTCTGCAGAAACAACATCCTGTTCCGATATGACTCTGGGAAGCCATGTGACGCCATACTGTTTGATTTCCAGAACGTGAAGTATGGTTCTCCAGTTATTGACCTATCGCTTCTTATGTACCTCAACATGTCATCGGAACTCAGGGCCCAGCATTGGGACGATTTGTTCGGTGAGTATCATGTCGCGCTGACAGGGACTCTCGCTGAGATCCTAGGCTGCTCTGTTGAGGAACTGTTGCCAGACTTTGGATTGGAAGAGTTCCGCAAGGAATTTGTTGGCCACTGCCTCTACGGCTACCTGATCTGCAGCTTCTTCCTGCCTCAGATGCTGGTGGAGCAGAAGGACCAGGTTGACCATGAAATACTTTTCAAGAGTCTCAGTCAGATGGCAGATATAATAATCAACTACGGAGAACCAGCACCCAAGAAATTGGCAGACATTTTGAAGCATCTGGCACCAATGGGTGCAATATAGATGAGTAGTGTTGTACAAATATAATTTGCTTTCCTTGGTGATATGCTTCTGCACCCATGACACAGGCAAGTCATAAATTGTGTTAAAGTAATGACATTGTATTTGTGAGGAGTGAAAGAGTGATTAAAAAGATGATTCAGTGTTTCTCTAGCATACCTCTGTTCCTTTGTGCGCCAATAGAAATTAAACTAATCTGAAATTACACACTACGTACAGGCTACTGTGAAATCCAAAGCATGATCTCATTTTGTTCCCTTTATTACACTTACAGCCACTCCCCATTAAAATAAGTTGTTTAAGATTTTAAGGACCTGTCAGATGTTATGGGTCTATTTAACAGACAATTTTTATCTTATGTGAAAATTTCTACATAAGCTTTTGTAAACATGTCATACAAAGTATCTTTTCCACCTACCATTACACTCTGCTGTCTTCTAGGTTGTGACACTTTGTAGTGTTGTAGGTGGATACCAAAATTTTGACACAGCTTGCTGTTTCCTTCATCAGGGTCCAAGTGGTCTATTTGATCCTCAAGATAGATACAATATGTTACTACAAGACTACAAGGTGTCAAAAACCAGACCAAAATATGAACCATTGTCATACTAACCTACAAACTTACACCATTAACTGCTCATCAGTCACTAATCCACACCCTGCACAAGAGTGCAACCCTTTGATTCACAGCGGAACACGTATGTACCAACCACTGTAACAATAAGAAGTGTGCAGTCTGCCCACACAGTGTATTTATGTGTCTTGTATTGCTGTCACATTAAGCAGTCATTATTTTGATAAAGTGCATTAACCAAATGGTTTCTGTAATGCAGGTGTAGTGCTAAAATTCATATAGTGGGGGGGGTGGAGTC
This sequence comes from Cryptotermes secundus, assembly GCF_002891405.2. Lineage (NCBI taxonomy): Eukaryota > Metazoa > Arthropoda > Insecta > Blattodea > Kalotermitidae > Cryptotermes > Cryptotermes secundus. Next base: position 274,803 of record NW_019726227.1, read on the forward strand.
CAGTTGGGTCCACTCGGCATGGCGGCCACTGATTGGCCTACTGTACATGCCCTGGTTGATTATGATGATGGAGAATTTAGTGGAATGAAGATTGGCAGGGGAAACCGAAGTACTTGGAGAAAACCTACCCCACTTTTCCACCACAAATCCCACTTGACAGACCCAGGTTTGAACCCAGGCCGCCGTGGAGAGAAGCCAGTGACCAACTGCTTGAGCTATGGTGCGGGGTGTAGTAATATCTGTGAGACAAGACCTGAATTTTTAAATATTATTTTGATGAAATTTATTTCAAAGGGCCAATCTAAGGATATCAGTAACTGAATATAATTAAAAATACTTGTATTATGGAAACCTGAATGAGTGTAAGACAGGAAGAACACAACAGAAAGAGCAAGGCAACAAGACAGCTTGAAGTGTTAGGAAAGATAAGATGAGCTGAAATAAGTATCTTAAATTTTTGTAAGTCATGATACAAATGGCTAAAACAAGTGCTCATTGCACAATACAGTAAAAAACCAGGAGCTAATGCAGCAAAAAATTATTTTTATGTCAACAATTAGTTTCAATTAAACACATGTTACTCATACATCTATGTACATAGCTCTGTCAGTGCTGAAACTGCTGAACAAACCACGGCAGAAAGAAAATGGGTTTAAAGTCACACAAGTTGTCACTCAGTAAGAAATTAAATTATAAAAAAAACAGAATCCAATAAATGTTTTCTGCACTATACTACGAGGTAGTTTTTCTCTGACATAAATACAGCCTTTCAGTTATTCTGCATCAGCAGCATTGTAATGTCAGAAACATATGACATTGTTACTGGTTCCTTATGTTCACTACTTCTGCAGGTTTTGGGCTTGAACATACTATACAAATGCATCTCGGCACAGAGTATTGACATAGAGTACCTTGGTACAGAACCTATTGTGCCAGCCTCTGATGACAGATGACTACGCAGCATTGCTGGAATGATAACTGTCAGGAAAAAATCAAATGGCTTGAAGAAAGTCCTTCCATAATGTCACTTTTTCGATCACAAATCCCATAACAACTATCCTACATGGAGATCATATGAAATCTGTTATTCACAGAGACAATGGACATCATGTGAAATCTGTTATTCACAGAAACATCTGTAGTGTAAATATTGAACTTCCAATAGCAGAAACCATTCTAAAATGATAACCTCACACTTTCAATGTTTAAATTAAATTCCAAGTGTCCTTTATGTTCAATTGTGCAGCAAACGTGTGAAGATATTCTCCGAACACAAACATTCTTCTCTCTCAGCCTCTCTTGCACCAGTATGTTGAGTTGGATTTGATACTTTTAGGAACTACTTGTAAGAATGAGTCTGGACATATCTCCTTCCAATAATTTATTTATCACTGCAGCAAAATGCATAACTGAAAATTAAAATACTGTATAACAATTCATGTAAGAAACATATCTGTGATGAGGAAAATAACTTATGGTTAATTTCACATTGCTATGTGTAAAAAAAGAGGACACCCTTGAACACATTGTGACATGATGACTGAAAGCTTGAACAGTAGAACAAGAAGAGAGAGCTGCTGACAGAAAATTTTTGAAGATTACCGTCTTCTGGGATATGATGCTATGTTCTCAAGCAGAGAGGTGCCAGTGCTTTGCAGGAACCTGCTGTCTCCATTTTCAGGGTAGAGGCGTGGAACTTTACTACTGGATTGCAGAGCATCATCTCCCAGAAGGCACTAACCTTCACATTCACAGTGAGAACCTCAAATCTCACAGACAGGTCCTCTGACTGGCACAAGGGTATAGCAAACATGTCACACCACAGTGCAACTGGCTGTCGGCTGGAATCAAAACTTTCTGCCGCACACACAGTGCAACTGGCTGTTGGCTGGAATCAAAACTTACTGCCACACACTTGGTGCAACTGGCTGTCAGCTGGAATCAAAACCTTCTGCTGCACACACAGTGCAACTGGTTGTTGGCTGGAATCAAAACTTTCTGCCGGACACACAGTGCAACTGGCTGTTGGCTGGAATCAAAACTTACTGCCACACACTCGGTGCAACTGGCTGTCAGCTGGAATCAAAACCTTCTGCTGCACACACAGTGCAACTGGTTGTCGGCTCCAATCAAAACTTTCTGCCGCACACACAGTGCAACTGGCTGTTTGCTGGAATCAAAACTTACTGCCACACACACAGTGCAACTGGAATCAAAACTTACTGCCACACACTCGGTGCAACTGGCTGTCAGCTGGAATCAAAACCTTCTGCTGCGCACAATTACTGCAACTAGTTCTCATGTCTGATTTCTGGTTTTGACAGTTCTGCAGACATAGACTGTGGTATGATATTGGCTATGACACTACGTACACCAGTAGGCGAGTACCAATGTTTCACACTAATATACCCCCTCCATCTTCAGGGTCAATACTAATAATCCAGAAACCCATACTCCAAAAGTTCCTATATCCTTTGGATAAAATTGTGCTTCTCATTTCAAGTCACTGTCAACAGACAGCGTCAAATTTCTCCACAGAAGCGCACTGTGCAGCTGCTACTACTGCATACAACTGTATTCCACAGTGAATGATATGAATGGCAACTGAGAAACTGCAGTCACATGTTGACAGGCAACTGCAGGTGGAAGTGTTGGACATACCATTCTGTTTTCTGACATGCTGCAAAAACCATACACCATAAGGAAAGCCACTTCATCAGGAACCTGGCCATGAGCAGGCTACATATGAGAGGGCACTAAAATACTGAATAATAATTACCATACTACTGAGTGACACATTCATCCTATGTATTTACAGTCTTTCAATTTACCTGAATCTACATTCATCCTCAAATTGTATTCCATGCTGAACTGCTGATTCATCTGGGGCCTTCCTTAGCTTCTATTTCATCCTGCAATTCATTTAAAAGAAATTAAAATTCATTATGATCCTGATAACAAGGTTGTTCCATAAAGCAAGAGATCAGTGGCTTGTTATTCAAGTTTGTCTCTACTTTGTGATGACTGGGAGATGCAGAGAAACAGTAGCCACTGCAATTACCTCCAGAAAGAAAACTATCAATTTCTGTCCCTTTAACAGTGGATGACTTAATATCAGTAAAGTTAGCAATACTTAGTGTTTACTGAAAGTTGACCTCTATTTTGTGTGTAAACATATAGAAAAAGTTGAAATTACTTTGAAGTCAGATGGATGGTACTGAGGCCATACAAAAGTGCCATGGAATGACCCCCAGTACAGGTTTCGTTACCTCTTCCCACACTGACGTTCTTCCTTATATTCTCCACCAGCCATTCAATTCATGCAAATATTAATACTGATAACCAGATGACTATCAAACACTGTGGGCTTCGAGGGAATATAGGCCAATGGGAACTGAAGAGGAACAACCCACAGGCAAAAAGTGGGAACCTTCAAGCCATCTATCGGACTTACTTCGATGGCCTCAGTATAATTGACATGAAACAATTCTTGTACATATATAGCATGATTTTATGCCAAATTTTTGGACATGCAGTAGTTTTGCTACAACAATATCAATGAGGACACACTAACTCACCTTAACTTCACATTTAACTTTTACAGATGTGAACAAGACTTGCACCTGCTCTGCTCTGCTCTCAAAAATTGGGGAACTACTTGTAGTAACTGGCAGCTGCAGAGTGTCACGGTGGCACTGTTGTGTGGCACCTAAGTCACTCTGTACCCCGCTGACATATGCATCATCCTGGAGATAATAAAATTCCAATTCATAACATTACCATCTCGCAATGTGACATAAGAATGTAATCAAAAGGTCACAATGTATCTCAGCTGAGAGTTTAATACATGGCTGACTCTGTTGATCAGTCCTTAAGTAACTCACAGTCACTCTGACAATCAAGAAAGTGCCTCCTATTTACTAACTCCAACATCTTCACAGAAGCCCAACCCTGTCCCTGCACATATAGCAGAATGCTCACCGGAATTTCCTGTTTAACAGTGTCATATGTGAATCGCTTCTGCACCACTTCATCAGCTGAAGAAGCACTGCTGGTTGCATTGGGCGGCTCCTCTTTCACATGTATCAGTCGATTCCCATCACAGTGTTCCTTTACATCGCTGTCTGAAATGCTCTTTCCTTCCATCTCACACATGTCACTCTGCACATACAACACAGCGCTGGAAACCTCAGAACTTCATCCTACTTGACACGCAAAAAGGTGAATCACTTGACATTATCACCTTGAATAACTATGTCATTATTCATGACATCAGGAAATCTGCTTGGCTTCAAGGGAACACGTGAAACATCTTTGTATCTTGCGTTTTTCTGAGATATCAAGGTCAGCTTCAGTTTTTACATAGAAGTTGATTTATTCTGCTCTCACACAAGTTGTAGAGCAGATCAATGTGAATCCAATGACCATAAACTGAGTACCATTCTGATAGACCATTAATGTGGTATTGCAACTCATAATAGGGAAGTGCACTGCTCCTGCTTCCAGATTGGGAAAGCTTAGTGGCACAGCATGGTCACTCTATACTTTTAGCCCCAAAATCACATGAACACTCAATCAGAATGGTATGCAATTTACTGTCATAAGGATTCATTTGATCTGCCATGCAACTTCTGTTGGAGTGAATAAAATCAAGTCCCATTTCAAAAACTGAACCTGATCCTGATATCTCATAACAACTGCGAGATATGAATAATTTGTTTCAAACACCACGTGCCTCCCTAGAAACCAAGAAAATTTTGTCTGCAGCTTCCTCCTGATGCAATGGAAAATAAAGGAGCTATGTCAGGTTATAATGTTAAGTGATTCAACTTTCATAATTCTTTGAGTCAAACAGGCTAACACGCTGATTTATCATTAATCTTTCAAAGCAGTAGTAACCATATGTACTGCTAGCTTTAACATTAAGAAACTTCCCATTTTCCCACATAGCTTATTTGATTCTCAAAGTAAATAGTGACTTTGGGCAGGAACTATACTTTTAAATATTATTTAGATGAACTTAGGGGTTCAAAAGTGTAATATTTCACTATAAATACTTGAAAATGTGATTAATATCTACACATACAGGATGAAATGAAATTAATGTGCAACATCATTTGGTTGCTCCAGCTATTTGAGAGTGATGCGTATCCTGAAAGTCAATTATTACAGGATATATGCAGCACACATTTTCAGCTTATTTTAATAAAGAATCAAACTATGGAGAGAGTTTGCGCGAATTTCGTTTCACTCTGTATATGCTGTCCTGTCAGCATGTCAGTAACACTTGTTCTTGAATACCGACTTTCAAACAAGGATTAAAGATAAGCAGTGGCACGCACACAGGGAACCTACACAGAATAATACCTTAACAGTGCTGAAAACAAGAAGTAGCTGCTGCAGCACTGTATACATAGATCGGGTACCCCTGAGAATTTTAAATTTTAAAATTTGAAAAAACCTCTAAAGAAAAAAAATTTAAATCTGAATTGAAGATTTTAAAAGTACCAGATTTTGAAAATCAAATTGATGGTGGGGGATGCTGATATATGGGACCTGCTAGCAATGGAGAAATGAACAATTGGGAAGGCTGGTGTTTTTTAAATTTTAAACTACATGCAGTGTAGCAGCTACGTGAGAGTATACACCTGATGGCCATTTACGGCCGAAACACATAGTGTAGAAGGAAAGAAGACGAAAGAACAACAATAAATTGTTGCACTTAGGATGGAGTTTGTGTCATACATTGTATAGAGTGTAACAGGATGCTTAAATATAATATTTCAAACAAGCACCTAAATAACAAATGAACTTAATGACTACCAGACCAACAACTCACACACTAGTTGAATGAGTGAATGGCGACTAATAATTTTAATTATAATAATTTCCAATATATGGTACATAATCATCACCTGATCCTTGCTAGATGAGCAACCTATGCATTTTGTATGGGGTTCATACATAACATTAATATTGTCTTTCTGGACTATGGCACTATAATGCCTGGCAGATAGGCACCAACATTTTTGAGGAATCTGTTGCTTCCATCTTCAGGGTAGAAAGATCTTATATCTATTTATCAAATAAAATGGGATCACATCCTAAGAAATTGTAAAATTAATATTCACTGCCATGAGACACTCAAATTTTATTTAGTACAAATTCCATTAACAAACCAATTATATCTTAACATTCATAGTGCATTACAGCTAAATGGTCAAATAAAGAACTAATTTTAATCTCACAGAGGAACAACACATCATAGCCTCACCTTTGCTTTTCAGGCAAATCCAAGGTTTAATACCTTGCTGCAAATAAATGCCTCTTCTGAAATTCTCATAATCTTAATTTTGCAGCAAATAACATATGCATCCATTCAGTGTTTTGCACCTCACCTCATCTTCCTCTTTAAAATCACTGTCAGATGACTCACAGCTGCTCATGTCTGGCGGCTCCTCTTTCACAGATATCATTTGAGACTCAACACAGGGATCCTGCATATCGCTGTCTGAATCACTCTCCAAATTGATGATGCCATCCTAAACATACAGAAAACAAATGTCAGAATTGAACTATTTTCAGTGTAAATTGAGATTGGACATTCCTTGCGAGTCTAGTGAATTACAAAGTCAGCGTCAGACTTTCTTGATCATTTCTTTCGTCTGGTGATTTGAAATGTCTCTTCAAAACAAGCGGTACAGTGACCATCCAGCCAACAGACAGTCTGACTGACGAATCTTGATAACAGCCTGAAGATACAACAATGCCAACATCTATACTCTGATCTTGTGGCAGTTCAATCCATTTCATACGGCCCACTTTACAGCAAAGATCATGTCAAATTTTGAGCCTACTTTCTCCAATTCCCAATTTTTTATCATAATGGGGCATCAGCTGTGACAGAGAAACCTGTGTTTGTTATCTGATATGAGCACAGAATGCTCGTGCCATTAGGTTATGTACAAGCTTACTTCATGGCTAAGCTGTTTAAACCCGCTGTACAACAGTCTTGTGAGGCTGTATCCATGATTCATTCCAAACTTACAGTTGGATATACACATTATACAGTATTACAAGCACAGTTGTATGCTGCAAACGAAGAGAGGCACTGCTGCAATTCTTTTCCAAGGGTAGGCAGCCAGAAAAGTTTTGCTGAACACCCTAGAGTTGTGGGCCTCTGTATTAAAACACAGACAGCACCACCAACTGTGTTCAAGATCCCTAAAAAAAAAGTAAAAAGTAAACATATCCCTGTAACAGACCTTGGAGGCTCATAGGGTTGTGAGATGTTGAGGTTCCCACATTTTATAGACAATCGGCTCATAGATGGTGGCAAGGTTGTCAGCCCCACACACTGGCCGCACTTTACTCCCAAGAACATTCCAAGAATATTCCTGGTACTCATTTCTGTTAGAGGCTGAGTTGACCCCAGGGCCATAGTGTGGCTGGAAGAATTAGATCAATTGAAAAAATCCAATGACCTCATCGGGAGTTGAACCCGTGACTTTCCAGCCTGTAGCATAGTGCCTCAACCAACTACGCTACCGCGAGGGTTCAAGATCTGGCATGTAAGATTTGAGGTTTTCATGGCAGTGACTATGAGGAATGCCATATTCTGGGATGTGGTGTCATGTGGATATTGTGTGCAGCCAGGTGCTCACAGTGGTTTCTTGTTCGTGGATTTTTGTACCTTGAAGATGGAGGCGATATGTATCTCCAAAACGTCGGCTTACACAAGATCTACATGGCGCCACATCCCAAAAGATGGCATTCTTCAATATTTGGTATTTTTAATATTTTTTAAAATTCTGACCTTGTCCAAATATCCAGGGAGAAGGCAGTCCCCCATGCACAGGAACTTACCGCAACTTCACATTTGAGTCCCACAAACGCAAAAGGGTCAGCTTCCTGGGATGCTTCTCTGCAACTGAGTGGGGTGTCACCCCCAGACACCTAAAACATGACACAAGAAAATATGAGATGTACTAATATTGTTTGCAGCATTACAAATCTTTGTAACATCATGATCAGGGTAGTTTGGTCGATCAGTAGCAATGTTTCATAGGAACTCAGTGTTTTTTTCCATCTTCAGTGTACTCTTCCCAGTGAAGATGTGGCAAGCTGGTTACCCATCTACCAAACTACATACTAGAAAACTGTGATCTTAGCATATGAGAACCTCAGACCTCACACCTTTGCAACACTGGCTTCATGATATGTTAGATGTCAAGGAGGCCTGAAAGTGCCTGGAGCAAGTTGAACAGAATGGGCATGCAGCAGACTGATGAAACACACTGTGAACAGATAGGCATACACAGTGATATCTCATAAGAAGAACTAGCTAATAAATCTTATGAAAATGTGGGGATCTTCAGCTCTTAATGAACAGGAAATCAAAATTAAATTCTCTGAGATTAAGAGAAGACATTTCAGAAGTGCTTGCTGCCATTCAGTTAGAAATGTTTTACTTTCCTGTTTATCAAAAGAAAAAAAAAAAACCCAAATTTATTTACTGTTCAGTGTATCAATCTTTTTTTTTTTTTCACATTAAAGGAGGGGCACAACTGAGGGAACCAGAGAACAGGGGGCCTGGGGAAGTGAGAGGAAAATAGAAATATACGATGCATGGCTTTATGATTCATGATCCCTGTGAAATATTATGGTGAGCAGAGCAAAGATAGGGTAAGCATGACATGTAGCATGCACTGAGACCATGAAGAGCATACAGGAATTTTCTCAATATGTCTGAATGGAAAAGACTGCTTGAGGCATACCTGCAAAGATGGCTGTGTAACTTTATAATGGGTCTACAGAATCAGGATATGGGTTTAGATTTGGGCTCATCTGCTTTGGGATAATTACGGTGATTGGCTCTTGTAAATATGGTAATGAACATTACGGTTCTAAGAGAGGTGTAGAACTTGAACAGTTGAGGTACTAGCAGCTTCTGCATAAGGATTATTTAGTTGCTTTATTTTTTTTTATTATTATTATTATTATTATTATTATTATTATTATTATATTGGTTTTGTTTCTTTCCTTCATGAGATATATTTTATTCTGTTCATACAAATTGGTTTTGAAGTTTCTCCTGTCTAATCCTCACCGAGCAAAGGAAACCTAACTGTGGGGAACTGAAATCTGCATTCCCATCTCCAGTTGACCTATCAAGTATCAAGAATTTAATCTGTTTTTTCTATATAAACTTACCTTCATATCTCGCGTTATGGCTCTGGTAACTGGTCCACCTAATCTACGCTGCCTAGAAACAGGACGTGAAGTCTTCTGAGAGGTTTGTAGTTTATTTTGTGCAAGGATTGTCTTCTGCCTTTTGTCAATCTCTTCCGTTTCATCCAACAAGGAGCCTGTTTTACGGAATTTTGTCACTAACTTTCGAACCACTGACTTTCTGGGGAGCCTGACACCAGGGTACTTTTGTATAAAACCAACGCAACATTCCACGAAAGATTTGTGTTTTATGTACTCTTCGTACATGAATATTCTTTGTTCGAGTGTGTATCTCATACTGAACAGCACAGAACAACCCCAACGCTAAACACAACATTCGATACCCGCAAAATTGACACTATTCGACTTCTACACTCATCTTTACCACTGAATATCCTAACGCCAAATTGGTAACCATATGACATGACTCATCAGATGAGTGAATCAAACGGCAGTGATTTCGTATACCTCCGAATAGAGTATACTGCACCTGTTCATTGTCTCAATAATGTGCACGATGTGAGTGGTATTTATGTGGAATCTACATGTGTTACCCTAATTAAAGAACTAAAGAACATGCCAGGAATGCTTATGGGGGAGTGAGGCTATAGATCATGGGATTCTTAACGACGATAGAAGGAGGCGATTAATGAGCTTCATGCCTCGGCCGCTCTATCCCCGGAGAAAGAGTTGCATGGTTCCACTGTATGAGAGGCCGTGTGGGATCCAGAGTCTGAGCGCTCCGAAGAACAGAGTTGCCTTTCTCCTACTGGGAATGGAAACTAAATTCTTGGTCACCCCGCCAATAGATTTGAGAAAATAAACATAAAAATATGGATATCTGAAATTGTCAATTAAAATGGCCTGTCTTCATCATTCTTCTGTCAATCAAAACAGAAGAACATTTGAAGATTTCCCATACAGAAAGCTTTCCAGGATGAACAGAAACCGAGATTGACAGAAATACGTTTAAATCGGCAATATTTTGTAATTATCACTCTCAGTTTCATACAGGTACAATACATAAGTCTCTGAAGCCTACAAAACATTTACCAGCCAAGTTTACACCATTTATTGCGAGTACATGCACTCGTATGTGCTCATATGAACTGTTAATTATCCAGTAACTAAAGATGTCAATTGGGTCAAGAATCTACTGAGATTTTAAGATGTTGCATTTCTTTCGTAGGACTGTAGCGCCCACGTCCATCAGGCTTCTCACCACAGCACAATAATGAATAATGCCATTATAAATTACAGTTACACAGTTATAGGTCTTTGCGCCAATGGAAGTTGTAGAATTCTTTACTGTGCTCACATCCATATGGTTTCTCTCCCGTTAGTGTCATGTTTTTGATGACCTTTACAGTCATGCGTCTTTTCGCTGTGTTACGTTATGTGTTTTTGCACTACTCATAACTAACTTCTTGGTGCTGAGCCCTTCTTGAGAACCCACCAGTTGTGCAGCTACTCAAGAACTTGCCACCATTTTGTGGAACCTGAAGGCTCATTACCGTTTTCACAAGAGCTCTCCAGTGGTCCTCTTGAGCCAGATAAATTCCAGTCCATCTTTTCTTCCGGTTTTCTCATTTCTAGCCACTATGTTTTCAATTTTACTGAGAATGCAAATTACAGCTTTCAGAGTGATACATCTTTAGCCTACTTTTTACGCAAATATTTTTTACAGCGCTCACACCCCATATGGTTTCTATATGATACGCGGAACATCTTACAGTCTTCACAGTAATACGTCTTTTCGCCAGTGTACGATCTGCAAGGTTTTGTTGTACTTCTCAGTCATATGATGTCTCGCTGATGAATGAACAGTGAAATTGGACAACCTTAATCCGGTAAATACAAATGTGGGTGGTTCAAGCATGTGACACACTGGACAAAGTTTTTATAAGAGATGTTATTCATTCCAGCACAAGAGGCAAGCCAGAGTTTATGGTTGGTGTAAAGGGAGAATTTTACTGACAGTCTATAAAATTATCCATTATCAGCCTTTCATTGCAATAAACTTGTGGGCCTTGTGTATTGCTCTTGTAGAGATCTATGTTTGCAAGATAGTGATATAGATTTTTACTTCATTACTCATATTAGAAAGTTACTAAATTCTATTGACAACATATGTCTCGTATTTTACCTCTTTCTGAAGTACTCCAAGGAAATTTTGAGACTTAAAATTTCTAGAATATTAAGAATAAATATATGTAAGGTACGAGAAATAATTTTAATTAAGGAGATTGGAACTAGAAATCAAAATAAATATGCTTATCTCTTTGAAGCCTTACATTCATCTAAATAACACTTAAGAATTAAATTTTAACCCAGTAAAATACACAGCATCGCCAGTATGAAGATAAACCAATTAATGTTCTTTAGGGATATAATCGTTCACTGTGACAATCATAAGAAATGCATAATACATTGTGCATACAAAATGAGAAATTTGCATTGTAGGACACAAATGTAACTAGCAGTGTTACTTAAAGATTACGTTCTTATTTCAGATTCTACAACCTCTCATTGTATTACAGCTATTAGTTCGTAAGTTACTTAATAATTACAGGGATTACTTAGTGTCACACAAAAATTACGACAAATTCTGTTAGAAGGAAATGGTGAAGGTATTTTTAAATATACTATTCCTCGGCTTCAAATAATAAATGATACCAAAAATGGTGAGTCAAATCAGGATTGTTGGTGCAGTGGTGCAGATTCAAATATGGGTCACACATAAAACAATTGTGGGACATAAAGATACAGGTAAAGATGTCGCTATGCTTAAATAAGTTTCATCCTGTGATGAAGACCTATGTGGGAATGGAGGTACAGCTCCACACATTCTTAACCTTGGTTCTTCTACAGAACATGAAAACATATTTACTGATAATATATGCAGACACTAGGGAAACCATTTTGACAGAACAGAACATAACGTGTGTTGGTCCAGAGATCTGACAGATATACCCTATTTCTTTAATAACCATTTTAATATTGTCTTTCCCTTTACACGTGGGTCTCCCAAGTGGAATGTAGATATATTGCATTCAGTTTATAGGAGACTTCCTGCATTAAGTTAGCTGACCTGGCACTATGAGGACATGATGCAGGTTCGAAAGTGTAAGATGAATAAATTAACTTGAGAACAGCAGACTGAAAAACATAAATATTTACAGGAACAGATATGGTCAGCATAATGTTTATAGACTGCAGGACATAAACATTACAGAGGACACATTATGCTTGGCATGTTGTTGGACTGTTGACTGTAAAGTCATGGACAACAGATATTTTCACCATGCTGCAACTGTGAATTGATGAAGTCTTCACCAGCGCACATTTCACTATTTAACTATATTCTCATGTATCCAGTCAATATATTCTGTGACCCGAGTGTAGACACCTGGGTATCCTGGCTCACCACACTTGTTACCAAAGGATACAATGCCAATCTGTATCCAGTGGTCTCCAACTTTCAGCATCAGTGGACCTCCAGAATCACCCTGAGAACACAGACAATTTTAAACATCAAGAAATGTCAGAAATATATGTTCTGCTGCTGAATTATTACAGCTTCAGTCCGTAGAAACAGCACAATAAAAGTTAAATTTTATTATTCTGTGTGACTGGAAGCCCTTGTAGTAACTGAATCCAGTAAAATTATCCCTGGCTATCTGCTTTGTCACTGTGCAGTAGAACTTCAAATTTTCAGGGACTGTGCCCACCAGTATCACCAGATGTGATGTTTGTCCTTATTGGCAAATAAGGGCAGAGCTTTGCTTGACAAATAAATTCATATATATTATATTTCTGAACATGAGTATCAGGGAATAAAATCAATTAAAAATTGTATGATAACCTTCCCTAAGTTCCATATCTCCAAGAAAATAATGTATACATTTTGCATAGTGCATCAAATGAATGCAAACAAATGTCACAATTGAATGGGTAACACGTGTGCTTCCTGTTATGGAGGCCATGGGTTCATGTTGGCCATGAGACTGGTTATCTCTGATTATGATTATCATGGATTTTCTCACTCTCTGAGTCAAATGTCGTCATGACTGCAACCTTGCACATCCTTTCCAATTTATTAGCCATGAATTATTCATTAAGATTTGAGGTGAGAACCGTGAGAACCGGTAAAAGCAGACTGCTTTTACCGGTTCTCACAGTCTCTTCGCTTGCAGATTTCTTATATTTTTTCTTCTACCTTGAAGATGGAGGCGATACGTTCCTCCGAAACGTCGGTTAACACCACATATACACGGTGCCAAATCCCAGAAGACTGCTTTCTTCATGAATTATTCTGTTATTCAACACTGAATCTTCTGAGATATTGACAGAATAAATAAATAAATAAATAAATAAACTTTTCATGATTCCTTAATTTAGTTATCCTAAAATTCTTTTTACTTCATATCCTGCAGCCACCAGTCACTTTAACTCAGGTGTAAGTGAACGTATTCATAGGCAGTGGATTCCACAAACCTGGCAAGCATCTTTTCCCCCTTCTGTGTAGCCTGCACAGATGAAAGATGATGTGATGGGCTGGAAATATGTTTGATCACAGTCCTCATTGCGCCACACTGGTAGCTGGGCCTGGCGCTGAACTGTACTCTCCTTGCCCCCTGCACGAGAGATGCCATAAATTAACACAGGGACAGGGACAACTGTGTCATCTCTGGCAGCATATCCCGCAATCAAGTTCTATATGATTAGTCAGGTATTCGGGAGCACTGGCATTAAATGCTAGAGAATAATATTCTGTTTTACAAATTTTAAACATCCCAAATGAAGGAAGTTGTTTCCTACAATTCTGCTATGGATGACGACATCAAATGACTGTCATTAATGTGAACTGATGGAGTTAATTTTCAGTTCTTAGAAGCTCAACACAGAGGAGACTCACCATAATATGTTGTGCCCCATCCAACCACTGTAGGTTTCCGTCCAACAAAGGGCTCATGGCGGTACCTTGCAGGTGGCAGACAAAGTGGGATGACATACCGGGATCTTCTTGCTGTCTGTTCCATCACCAGCAATGCGATGTCATTGTAGAACCCGACACGACTGAAGCGAGGATGTGCACGTATTTCTACCACTTGGTATGTCTGTGGTAATGATGGCTCATCATCACGCTTCAAGTCGACATCGCCCAGCCGCACTGTAAACTGACGTGGGCTGAACCTGAGGGTGAGAACACACTGTGCTGTGTAGTCATGATGTATGTGACTGGAGCCAGCTTAAACAAATGACTCCATGAGACAATTTTTGGGATATACTTCATGGAACACTCTTTAATTGTGCAAAGGATAAAATTATATTGAAAGAAGTTATGTCAGACTCAACAAATAGCTTTCTGGCCCTGCAATGTGTCCTCAGGTCAGGTTCATTATTAGAATAAAATGGATAAACATAAGAAGAGAAGATTATTATTATTATTATTAAGTGAGGAAATTGGCTGAAATGGTAACCTTTCTGACTTGTATTCAGAAGATATTCAGTTAATATCTTGGCCAGGATACTGACTATTTCAACTGAAGTTGATTTCTCAAGTTCTTTCATGTAAATGCCAAGATGCTACTTTAAATTAGACCATGACAACTTCCTTCCATATCCTTTTAAAATCATTATTTACTACCATCCAACCATTTGACACTATATAGTCTTGAATTACTGACAATGTCATTAAATGAACTACAAGTAAATGAATAAGCAAGATTATGATCTTCTGGGTTCTGAAGTTGTGTCATTGGGCAGAGAGGAATCAATGTTGGGGACAAACCTGATGACTCCATCCTCAGGGTGGAAGATGGGTGGCAGAATCTTAGTATTTATTTACAAAGTGCATAGCTTTACATCCCAGAAGACTGTAATCTTAAAATTTCATATGGACCACGAGGATTCTGTGCTACTGACACCAACAGTAAGGCCTTCCTGGTATGACAGGCTCTAGCAGAGTTATTTCCTGTGTGTAGATGTTCCACAACATGTACAAGCTTCACTTACGGTCGCTGCTTGGAGTCACGTGTGCAGTGTGCAGCAGTGAGCACATGGCGAGGTCCAACCAAGGAACCACCGCACCAAAACTCTGTGCGGCGTGAACCGTGCAAAAAGATGGCTGCCATCCAGGGCCATCGGCCAGGAAGAGATTCTTCCCCACCCACTACACGGAAAGCAGGGACCTCAGGTTGACCACACTCTGCAGATATATACACCAATGTCCAAGTTTGCCACATACATCTGAATTGCACAGGACAATGAATGCTGCAAATAGAACTTGTTCAGTGACATGCAAAATGAGTCACTTGCTGGCTGCACATTGCAGACTCGCTCAGTCACATCATGCAATGTACACACACTTATTATACAAATTGTAACTACAACAAGCGGCATGGGGGAATGGGAGGAGCCAGATTCCTGCTGGCCTGGATACAAAATTAAAATCAAAATAAAAAAAGAAAGAAACATTCCAAATATTAATACAAGAAATTACAATATTATATTTAAGCATCCTGTTACACTCTACACAATATATTGTGACATGTTGACCCCCACCTCCCCAGCGGTACATGGCGGTAACGTAACGCTCGCGTTCTTACGGTAATAGGCGAGTTCCCGCCCCGCCACTCCCCTCCGCGGTGACGTCACCGAGGGATATCGCGGTCGCTAGGCAACGCGAGTCAACAGCGGCGACGTTACGATAGTAACAGCGGTTACTTCCGCTAGCGTTACATAGCAACACAGCGCCAGGCAAAAAGGGTGCCTATTACGTGGCCGTTTTCCCGTACTGTCCGATCGAGGCTACATACGGAGCAGCGAAGGCTATTCACAGTCAGTTCTAGTGTGGCTACCGCAGAGTTGTACTGAGTCAGTCAGCGAGTCCTGGACCTATCGTCGAGTTAGCCAGCAACCAGTCAGTTGTATTGTGGCATTTGGAGTGTACTATTTGTGATACTGCAGATAGCAGTAATCGTCAGATTGTAATTTGGGTGATTGTGAGAGCGGATGTGAAATAAAATTCGCTATATAAAATACATCGTGAAGTTATTTGTCGCGACATACCCCCCGTCGCGCGACAATATGCATAAACTCCGTCTTAAATGCAGCAATTTATTGTAGTTCTTTTGTCTTCCTTTCTTCTACACCACATGTTTTGGCCGTAAATGGCCATCAGGTGTATACTCTCACATAGCTGCTACACTGCACGTAGTTTAAAATTTAAAAACACCAGTCTTCCCAATTGTTCACTTCTCCATTGCTAACAGGTTTCAATATATCAGAATCCTCCCCGCTGATATCTGTCAGATATGTACAAAATCTTTGTTACCCTACACACGTTTATTTGGTTTTCAAAAACTGGCACTTTTAAAATCTTCAATTCAAATTTAAAAATTTCTTTAAAAAATTTGTTTTTTTTTCAAATTTTAAAATTTAAAATTCTCAGGGGTACCTGCCCTATGTCTATAGTGCTGCAGCGGTTATTTCTTGTTTTCAGCAATGTTCAGGCATTATTCTGTGTAGGCTCCCTGTGTGTGTGCCGCTGCTTATCTTTAATATGTGTGGGAAGACTAAAGAACTACAATAAATTGTTGCACTTAGGACGGAGTTTATGCATATACAAGAAATTAAAACTACTTAAAAAATCAATTTTCCACTTAAATTCGTGGACAATTGCTAAATATATTTTCAAATTATTTAACACAAGCTGGTAAGAAAATTTTCTGGCTCTCCACTCTTGCAAAATTTTCTTCCACCTCTAGAAAAAAATCGTGGCAATGGCTAAGGGAGCTGGTCCATTAAAATCCCCAAGAATGTAAAGATTGTGTAAGTGTGATGACTGGTGATTCTGAAATCCATCAATTGCAAAGAGTACGGTTTGAACCCACAACCCGGTAATCTGTAATAACGCTGCGCACAGGGAGGCAGTTACCTCCACTGGGGGCCACAGTGGGGCGCAGAGTGGGACCCCCGCTGATGGCACTGCTGCTAGAGGCCACTATCAGACTCGGTGTTCTCGTAGTTGTAGGACGCCTTGTAGTTGTCAGCACTGTCGTGATGTCTGGTATCGGTGTTACAAATCTGAATGAACAAAACCAAACACAAAACATGTTTAAATTAAACTGCAATCTGCCTTAAGTGGATATGAAGGGCATATCACATACCGTTCAGTTCGCCCACCCTAAGAAATTATGCTCTGTCCATTCAGAACTAATTCTGAAATTCTGAATCTGATAAGGGCTCCTTGGCTGGGAGATCAGTCCATCTCAAGGTCGCTAGCTACATAAGAGATCACAAACGTAGAACAAATGTGGACAGATATCCATGCCTTGAGTTCAATTTGAACCCATGATCTCAGTGTTTGAGTAGGCGAAGATATTTCCTGCCTTGGACTGCTTGGCCACTGTCATAGGTTACTATTAATTTCTTCTCCAAAATTAACGTGTGCCCCAGCACCTTTCTTATGAAATCTCAAATTTATCTAAATATTATTTTAAAATGTGGAGAACAGCTCTCTCCACTACACAGACCAACCACTTAACTTCATTCCACCTCCCCACTTCACACAGTAGACTCTACTGCTTTAAGATCAACTCCAGTATTTTCAAGTGGTCCAGTGATTTCTATGTTTCTATGTGAGAAAAACAATACTATCACTGACAATGAAATGTGATCCTCTACGAGGAAGGACTGCTTCACTTGCAAGCACAGGTAAACAGCAGTACACTGCAGAGAACATAAATAAATTAAAAGCTGTTACTATAGGATTCTGACGATGGTGTATAACACACTGATATATTGCTTTTTTTGGACTTTATCCATCGTCCTGGTTTTTAAGATAACTAATAAAAACACGACATAATGGAAACTGGATCTGTTTCCGTCCTCAGGTGAAGGAAAACAACTATTCTCTTGGGTCCGTTAGAAAGAGCTAGCCTCAATCACTGGACCAAGATTGTCCAGTGATTGAGGCTGGAATATTGAGGATTGAGCTGAGGATTGAATAGGTGTTTTCCTTCACCTGAGGACGGAAACAGATCCAGTTTCCGAAACGTCGTGTTTTTATTAGTTATCTTAAAAACCAGGACGATGGATAAAGACCAAAAAACCAATATATCAAATTAAAAGCTACTTTCCACCTTTTGTTTGGCATGGGTCTTAAACTTGGCCCTGTCAGATCAAAGGGGAAATACAGACTGAGGGTGTTTGAGAACAGGGGGGTGGATAAAGCTGATGATGAGGAGCTTCATAACATGTAGTTTTCACTGAATATTGTTAGGATGACCAAATCGAGGAACGTCAGGTGGATAGAACATGTAGTATATACGGGAGAGATGAGGAATGTACACAGAGTTTTAGCTGGAAACTTTGAATGGAAGGGACCACATGGGTGACCTAGGTATAGATGGAAAGACATTGAAAGCAATTTCAATGAGCGTGTGCAGAGGATTCCTCTGACTCTGGACAGGGACCAGTGGTGGACTCTTGTGAACACGGTAATGAACATCCCGGTTCCATTCAATTTCTGCTCCCAGTGGTCAGTACTCACGTTGGGGAGGTACCCCTGCGTGGACAGCACACCCCCGGCACAAACAGGCTCTTGAAGCAGATGGACTGTCTCAGGTTGCCGAGATCCAGGAGCAACTGGGGACAGTTGCTGAGGTCATCGCAAGTCCCTGCACGTCCGTCAGGCGTCGTGCATGGTCTGCCGGCTGCAGCATTATCTGTCAGCGTCACCTTGCCGGGGTGGAGCGTCACTATAGGGGGGAAAGCATCCCGGACAATTGGTGCGATTGTATCAGTGACGTTGGGGCCCAAAACATTCTTGCTGATGGTGTAGAGGGCCCCGGGGAGGTCCCCTGCCACTGGCTCCTGCCCCTGCACCTCACTGCCCCGCGTGATATTCACCAGGTATCGCCCGAGGGTGTTGATCGCCCCCAGGGTCTCTGTGATGGCGGTAAGCGTCTGACGGCGGTCCGGTCCGAACAGGTGTCGGCCCTCGTCAGCGTCTGTCTTCGGACGTCGGCTGTTTCTGAGTGTGTCCCCAGGGCTCGTTGGCTCGTGAACATCCGCAAGGCGACTGTTTCTGGACAACGTCGGGAGGGCCCTATACAAGGGACCATTTGTCGCTCCTCCCCTCGGCGATTGGTCAGTTTCTAAACTTCTAGCAGCTGACTGGTCGCTGTATTCTGCCGAAACATCGTCACTCTGCGCCGCATGTCTGGACTCCTGCGTCACGAATGGACCCGCTGACGTGTCCGGAGGTCTCCATGACGACGCAGGGTCTGAGTCGGGAGTCCGCCAAGGAACTCCTTGTCGCCTGGAGGGAACTTCCCGTGACCAGGAACTGTCGTGTGTGGGAAGAGCTCCGGCGCTTCGGCCTGACCGAGGGTCTCGTGGCGTCCAGCCCGCTGCAACAGACCAAGCATCACGTCAGATACCTCGGGTATAGAACGCATGTAAAACAAAACAAACTCTGTGGTTTTAGTTCGCAAATGAACTACACCGACCGAGCGACTGCCGCTTGTCGGTTAAGTTAGTGCCAAGTTTAGTGGGTAGAGGGTTTCGGGTGGTCAGCGCAACGAATTCCTACGGCCGTTAATTTCGGGTTTCTAGACGGAAAGGCGTATGGAGGGTCTGCAATGTATTCTTAACCTAGTCACCAGGGTAGATAGCCCTCCTGCTTTGTATACGAGAGATCTCGGGTTCGAATTTCGTGTAGGAGAACGAGGTTTAGGTCATTCTCCTCAGTCCCTCCAGACAAACACCGGGATACAGCCTCAGTCAAGGTCAGCACGATGTCTTCCTTCCGCATCCTTCCAATTCATGATTCACTACCATCCTACCGCTCAGCGCTCTACGCAGGCGCGTAGTCTGCACTGCGCAAGTCATAGTTAAATACATCGCAAATAAAGATGTCAGAATAAGCAACTTTATTGCGACATTTATTTCCCACGAACGTTTAAAGATGACGCCTGAAATGCGTGGAGTTTCATCTCCACTGCCTTCATACACCTTCACGTCTTTATGTCTATAAGCAGAAGGTAAAATTCTCCCCGTGATTGCGTGATTAAACACTATGCCATGAAGGCGTATGCAGGAGTGGACGTATAGATCCACGTATTCTTTAACTCAGCACTAGTTGGAGAGGTAACAACGTTACATGTCGTGGGACAGGGAGCGGCCACAAAGAGCGTACCTCGCAGGAAACACTCTGTCTCCATGACAACGATCAACCGGTTAATGTGCTGGTCAACTGCAGTAGAACGAGCACCCATTAGCGCAAGAGTGTAACATGCGACTCACGGGGCTCGAAATTGCAATTGTGGTGCCTGCTTTTTTCCATACTTTTACCTTAAATGTGCATTATTTCAGAGAAGTGGCGAGAAACCATGAAGCGAAACTGTTTGCTTTAAGAATCGTACACTGGGCGGGCAGAATGCCGAGTTCCTGAATGCTAAAGTTGACGGTACGTATAGTTACCACTGTGCATTAAAGTGTGGAACGGGCGTTTGCTTCAGGCCACGTCTGGCTTAGTGCGGACGAGCGGAGTGAAGTCCGTGCTGTCAGTGGACCCAGACACAAATAAGAGCAGTTCTAGAGAAACGGCGCTTGTTGAGTCCCGTTTTGCCATTATCAGTCCGCGTTGCACGTACACGGTACTACACCCAGTGGAACGCGGTGTCCGCACGCCACTGCTTTCTATGTTAAATATGTAAGGATATGAATGCCATTGGCAATACATTCACCCGGCAGGGCACTGCTTTACAGCACACCCCTCAGTGAGTATAGCGATTAGGCTATGGGTTGGACGATCCAGGAATTGGAGTTCGATTCTCAGCAGAGTCTATAACATCAGACCGGCTGTAGTGTTCGCCCATTCTACTATACAACGAGCACTGCAGGAAATTCCTTAGGGGTAAATCAGGCGAAGCGTGAAGCTGACCATTCAGCTCTATCGCCGAGGTTAATAATACTTGGGCTGACATTCCCGCGTCCGTCTTCAAGGCGTGGCGCATGTGCAACTTTACGTGAAGGTGTCGGACATTTTTAAGCCTGCACGCCACTGTTTTCTTGTCGATGGTCCACCTCACCTCAGCATTCTGACCACTGCAGCACGTGTCACGCTGTCTGCACGTCACTGACGCAGCTCTCCTTTTCCGTGACCGACCTTGTTACTGCTACCCGTGAAAAGTATCCCGGGAGCCGACCGGCCGCACAGTGAGAGTTGGGCGACGCGACGCTGCCAGCCTTCGCGCTTTGTCTCAGTCACTCCGCACATTTTTTTTTTCACGCACATGTTTCATAACGTTGCAATTCTGTCCATAAATTTTGCAACCTGACCTTTTCTCCGATACGGCGCATAGAATGGTAAAATCTTGCAAACCACAGTTCTGTCTTCTTTACTGTCGAAGTAGAGCGAGCTCTTCTTGCTACCGGCTTCAAGCTGAGTTTTTCCTTGGCTTATTCTTTGACCCTGAGAATGGAAGGGACATGTTTCTCCGAAACGTCGGTTGATTTTCAAGGGACTACACGGCGTTATATCCCAGAAGAGAGAATTCTTTGCAATTGGGAAGTTCGCGGTTCGAATCTAGGTTGGGTTACAAGCTGTGATAATGAAATGCCCGTGATTTTACTCAGTCTCTCCATATGAATGCCGCTCTATTACCTCCAAATAGTGCGAGGTCGTCTTCCTCCGACTCAGAACAAGTTCGCCATCCATGCACTTCGGCCCCGTCCCCTCCGGCGCCGCGTGACGTCTGCAATCCGACCGACGTCGCGAAATTCAAATCATTTCTTATTGCCACATTCCGTGTGATGTCACTGTGTAGTCTAGTGCATGGGAACCAACAAGTCTTCCTCCATTCTCAGGGTGGCTATGCTTGATGCTTCTTGCTTGCAGGGCTTAACCTTCCTACCCTGAAGATGGAGGCAGCGTAACCCAGGGGGCCCCACTGTAAGTCCTTTCGCAGTGAAAGCCTGGAATTTCGTACTCTTCCTTCTTCCCTTTCTCTCTCTTAAGAAGGAAACTGGGTTACTGAACGCCAATCCATCGGCCCTCCGATTCGCCGACCGATCGCAGGAGAAAGTTGGGCCGTGCCCATGTGACTTGTCTCAACGCATGGGGAAACCCCTCGCCGCCATCTTCATTTTGCGCGAAGCTGGGCGTCCTCCTGCTGCTTGTGCAATACACTGACAGAAATGCACGAAGGCAGGCAAGAGCGAACTAAGGGACACCTGCACCCGTTCACGAGGCATTTGTCACAAAATTGCAGCCAATACAGAGGAATCTACACTTCGCCCGGGGATGTAGTTGCTCTCCTTGCCAATATCGAAATATACAGAATGTTCAGAAATTCACGCCTACGAAATCCACTACAGGATTGCGTCACATTACGATAAAAATATACCCTGACAGAGCTTCGATCGACGCATAATTTTTGCAATTAAATGCGATTTATCAACACGATATTTTTTCCCATTATTGCATTCCCACTACAATTATATGACGGTCGAAATTTAATTAGCATATAAATGTTCATCACAAGAATGAGTCCCTAGATGCGAAAACTCTGTATAATGCTAAAACGTCAAAGAAGGAGTGGCAGTAAAATTAAGAAATCAAACTTTACTGGTGTAATTGTAAGTTAAACCTCCGGGAGAAGGATTGAAATTGCATTAAAAAAAATACTGCGAAATTTCCTTACAGCTCTAAGAGCCGTGGTTACCGTACATACTGGCAAAAGTAAAGAGTACATTTCATAATATCTTTCCGTGTTCTCTGTCAGGTTCGCACTGCTGAATGTTTGCCCAGACCGCTAGAGTTGTTCCCTACAGATTGCCATGCATTTCTTACAACTCCAGGTTCAACAAAATTCCTTTGAAAAGTCGACAGTTGCTCAGCTACTCAAAACATTCGATCCATGTTATGGGAATTCAAGCTTTTTAATCATGTCTACAGAATATCGTCACTGGACGGACCTACATTCATCCAGCCTACATCGTAACACAGCACTTCAATAAGATGGGCGGCACATTATTCTCCCTTCTACGTCGTGGTCTACAAAGTGACCTTTTATTTTGGAGTTTCATGATAAAAAGATGCTATGCAATTGTAATCTCCCGATTGCATGCTACACATCGCATCCATCTCAACCACCATGAACATTTAGTATTAACGCCCTAAAGACTGAGTTAGCAAAATCTGCTAAAGTTTACTGACCTTGTCTCGTTATCCTAGGGTCCGTGTGTGAGATAGTCACCACCAGAGCGCAGCAGAGGCAACATACCGCACAACCTGTGGACAGAAACATTTGTTCACGGTTCGGAACGTAACAAATCGGCAAACGGCATTCTTATGAGTTGCCATGGCAACAGCGCCGCACAATGGCGGTAGGTGCCCTCGTCCTAAGGATAATTTATACCTTCATTCAGGAGTATGTTCCCCATCCATGGATTCTTGGACAAAAATTGGAATTTAATAGGAAGTTTGTGTTCTTTAAAATTGTTTTCTGCCCTGAATACCCAAGGGCGATCAGCAGAGAATTACTGATGCTAGGTCCTTCTTGAGAAGCTGCTAGTTGTGCAGCCATTCAAGGAATATTCCAAAATTTATAGAACCCGAAGGTTCATTGCCCTGTACACACTGGTCCCTCTCCTGAGCCAGATGAATCCAGTACACACCCTCACATCCGTGGCTGGCCCTCGCTTCCGCCCTGGAGAGCATCATAACGTTGCCCACATTTGGCAGTGCTTCATCAACTACGCAAGTTACATACTGCGGAGTGACATGAATTGAGAAGGGCGAACAGGGACGCGACCACGGTGCTGGAGTGCCGGGGTTCAGACCCAAGAGTCAGCAGTGCTAACGTTCAGTTCGTAACGCGTGGCATAAGGATCGTGCGGGATGTTGACTTGGTGTCAGCGAGCTGCTGACCTCGGAGTAACGGGGTCGCGCACCCACACGGCGCTGACGTCACAGCACCAGGGACGTGTGCGCTGTCGGGAACAGTGCGACATTGTACAGTCTGCGCTTTAGAGTGCTCAGGTAACTATATGTACCACCAGCTGTAACATTACCTGTCTTGCATTCTGCCCTCAGAGTGTTTTTGTGTGGCCCCTGTAGTTCTCACAACAAACAGCGACTGTTTCCTTAACACACGGAAGAACAGAAGTACTGTTGGGGGCGTTGTTTTCTATGCAGTCCGTGTAGTGTCAAAGAAAACTAGAAGATTAGTTCTTCACAGAACTTCTTGTTAAGTATTATTTACAAGAAGACGCTACAGACATTAATTGAAATTATTGCATGATTAACCAATATTACAATAATAATCTAACTCAGAGGAGCAAAGCCTTCTCGGCCCACTCAGCTAGTCAAGGCTGAGCCCAAGAATACAAATGACAATTTTCTCGAAAATGGATACAAAAATTTTTATTACTTTCAGAAAAATATTCCTACAAATTCTTAGCAAATGAATTCTGTAAATTTCCGCACTCTGGTGAACATTCATTTTGCATGTTACAGTTTGGCAATGGAATGTTCCGACTTCCGAATTCGTGACTTTCGGGATGACGAAATTATTACACAAGACATTGTTTATTACTGCTGCAACATGTCTTACTAATTTTCCTGTTATTCTAAGTGTGACAAAGCTTTTTCATAGGTCTTGGCATCTGAAGTGTGAATTGTATGTCACTCAGTAGCCAACATTGTTTGTGGCTCGGACATTTATGTTCTAAAAACGTCCAATTCAAATCTCAACAAAAAGTAAAGACATCCATTTTCATGCGAATGAAAACGCCAGCCGCCGTGTTCTGTTTGCTGCTGTCAATTGTTTTAGCTTCTCTTCCCAGATGTTGGCGTGACCTGTTTACACGCTTCTCTTGTTTCCAAGCGATATTTCTTTCGCTTTATTTTTATTTTCTTCATTTTGATGACATTACAAGGAACTCGTGTGGAAGACAGCTGAACATCGAAACGTCTCACAGGCTGAGACAAGCAGAAAAGGAATCTGACCCAAACAAACTTCATGGTCGCATAGAAAGCGGGAATTTGCACAAGTCCCGCCAATTTCAGAAGCATGGTCGTCATGGAAAGGGGGGTAGGGGGTGCGAGAATAAGCCAGTGAATTGCTGTCCCCTGTACTTTTTTTTTATCGGATTCGAAACGGTTGAAATATACCAAATATTAATTCCAAAATTTGGAAATATTGTAAAATAACTCTATATTCTTCTATCCCGAACACGCTAGAGCAAGCAGTAAGCATAGTCTAAAACGGCTTAAACACAACTTTATATACAGATTTCCTTGTTGCCCCTTTCCGCAAGATCCTGGCGGAGCCCCTACACAGAACCCATTAAGATTTTGACGCCATGTGAGGATATTTTCGAACTCCAAACAATAATTCACACAGCAGCATAAAAAGGGCATGCATTGGCTCTTACAGTTGTCCTTGTGCTTAATTAAGCATCACGCCATAAAGACGTATGCGGGAGTGGAGATATAATTCCACGCATTCCTGAACCCGGCAAGTGACCGATGTGAATGGTAAATTCCACACAGTAGCCACTTTACCTCCTGGGAAAGAGCCCCCGGTACCCACTGGATAGGAGGCTGGGTGGGCCCCAGAGCCGGTGTGGTCGACGTGAAGAATAAAAGAAAAATCTCTTGTCCATGCCGGGAATAGAACCCTGATTTCTCGGTCGTCCAGTCACTATATTGCCTGAGCTGTCCTGGCTCATACATTTTCTCTTGGCAAGTGATTGCATAGCGATCAGGAGACTGAGCCAGTTTCATTCTTTTCATATACTCACCATCTGCTTAACTAACACATTTTAATTTGCCCTCCAATCTCCTTCTTGCAGTCCAAGCTATATGCTTTCTATAATTTTCTTTCATCAAAGTTCTGCCTGCATTCTTTGTTTTCTCTGTTCGATCCACATGTCCAGCCGAGCGTAAAGTAATGCTCGAAAGTGACATGTACATATCACGAAGGTCCTCGTTATGCTAATCCTTGATTCCACATTTGACCCTGAGGATGGAAGCAATATGTTCCACCGAAACTAAGTTAACCATCTCCTGTGCTGCATTGTGTCATAACCCAGACACCAGCAATATGAACCTTCACTTATCGAGCCGGTGAAGATATTACGTATATCAGATTTCATGTTTGTAAGGCGGTGATTATTCTGACTGCAGTTAGAAGCATATGATATCACAGCCCCGAAACTGCAACCTGAAGATAACAATTTGTTTGTTTCTTTCAATTTGAGCAGCACAGTGCCTTTTCAGCAGCCCTGGCGGCTTGTTACATGACACTGTATATTCTGGGCGGGTAATGAGAATCGAGTATGCAGTGAAATGCATTCCTTCGAGACGTGAGGCCGGTCCACACGGTGAAAGTTTCATGTAAATCTGTTAGACAAATAAACAGGTAATGCCACACTTCACGCACACATACTGCGAATCGCTGAATGACTCAGTAAATTTTCCCCCATGATGAAGACATTAGACGTGAAAGTGAACATTTTATTTATGTCGATATAAACAAAATGTCGCCATTTTATTCTGAAAAACACTATAGTCTACGTGCTGAAAATTCCTGCCCATTATCAATATCCCACTCAGCTCTGTTCCCACATGTCACTGAATGGTTTAGAGTTTGCCGTCAGAAGCTGACAGTCGCTGAGATAATCAAGAATGTTCTTGTTTTCACATGCACCGAAAGATCATAATGGTATTCACAAAAGCCAGCCACTGGCCCAATCCTGAGCACAAACAAGTACCTCACTTCGGAAACTATTTCTCTAAGATAAATTTTAATAGTATCCCGTTATCCAGGCCTACATCTTCCAGACTGACATCGCTTTACTAAAATTATGTGCACATTTCTTATCTCGGCTAAGGGTCTTACGTAACTTCTTTCATTTAATTAAGTTTTCCAATAAAAATTTTGCACGCATTTATTTTTCCCCTGCTTACACATTTCAAAACTTACCGATTTGATCGTCCTAAGAATGTTAAATAAAGAGTCTACAGATCGTGAAGCACTCAGTTATGTAAGACTCATGTTACCACACACATATGCTGCAGTAGCAACTTTGAACTTGGGAACTACCTTAGTACGTGTTTGCTTGAATACAGACGGAAACCCAAGAAGCGGCCGACCACAGGACCGTCCGAGTACATATTCACTTCTAGCCAGGGTCACAGTCACGTCACAACTGACGGTCCGTCCGTCCGTCCTTCAGGTGTCGAGACCGATCTGGGTCTCGTGACCAGATTTTACTTCTCGTTTTGATATCTACGTTTTTGTCGTTGTGGGGAGTCTCTCTGACGAGGATGAAGCTGTCATTTGTGCTCACTTGTTGCTTCATCTGAATATTAAAATATTCAGTTCGTACCGCGCAAGAAACGCTCTGAATCCTCATGAAAGAGAAAAAACACTAATCCTGTTCAGGGAATGTCGCTGTTTATTGAGATAATAAGGAACAGATAAATACACTGTGTAGGAACAATGCAGAGCGTCTTAATGTTAATGTAGGTGGTACGTGTAATTACCATTGTGACTTAAATGGTTCCGAAAGTTACTGGAGTGAAGGCACTAATATTCGCTCGAACACCGAGACCCAGCCTAATCAACGACGACCGTGTATGATATATGTATTGCAGGGAGGCCCTTGTGCGTCAGTATAACCAGGAAAACCTGTGGTCCAGTGTGGAATGGCTCTGACGCAGGGGCGGTGCGTCATTAGGGGCTAAAGGGGCTAAGTCCCATGTGATTTTGTTGTAGTATTGAATTTTCATATTTATTCGTATTTTATTCTGTTTATTGAGATCATTAGTCCACAGATGGCGAAGCGTGGGGGGATGCCGCCCTTGGGATCACGCAGAAAGTTAATCACTTGAGACAAAGCTAATTCAGCAAGAGTTAACAAGAAAATATGAAATAAAACTGTAGCGCCATCTGTTGAACATTACTCCACAGATGGCGCTACAGTTTTATTTCATATTTTCTTTTTAACTCTCGCTGACTTAACTTGGTCTCAAGTGATTAACTTTCTGCGTGACCACAAGGGCGGTTGAGGGTGGGGTCCCATGCTTCCATAATCTTCATCCCCAGTACCTCCTGCCCTACCCTATAAAATGAATTCTTCAGAGGAGCAGTTTGCACAGCCCAATAAGAGATATAATCATAAACTAAGATGCTACATTTTTTACTTCACTTCGTGGCTTTCCATGAGGTTTTAGTTCACAGATGGCGCTACAGTTAATTTATATTTTCTTGTTAACTCTCGCTGAAGTGAATAACTTCAAGTCACTTCTAAGGGCGGGTGGTTGGGGGCGGAGGTGAGCCGATTTTTTTTAATCCCTTGTGGGTTTTAATAAAAGCTTAGGCGAGTGTTTTAATGAGCGGCGGCAAAAATCTTCCCTCCCCCCGGTCCCTCTCTCTTGACTTCTTCCTCTGCTGTTGCCTTTCTTCACTAATTTCTTCTTTTCATTTTTCTTTCACAAAAATCCTACTGGTTTTGAACCAGGGACCTTCTGGACACTAAACTGATGTCTTATCCCTAGACCACCAGCACCACAGAAATTTCTTTTTTAATCTTCCTCTTATGTTACATCTGTTGTTATAATTACAGAAAAATCATATTAACTCCATCTGTATTTTATAAAACTTATGTTGGTTCCGAACCTCGGAAGTCCTGCACATTAGGCCAGTGTCCTACTCATAGGCCACCCATGCAACGGAAATTTTTTACCTTTAATCTTCCTCTTATATTACATCTCGCTATATAATTCCAGAAAGAATCTCATTACCTTCATTTCTACATACAGAAATCCTGGTGGTCTCGAACCATGGACCTTTTCTTTACAACGCCGGTGCCTTACCTCTAGACTACCAGAACATCTATGCTACCGCTTTCAGCGATCCTCCTCATATTCTACGACTTGGTTTATAGCTGCAGAAAAATCGTATTTATTCACTTTTCAATTTCACTTGACAAAAGACACCGTGGTCTCGAACCCGGTACCTTCCCAATACTACGCCAATGTCTTACCCACGCACCACCAGATCTACACAAATTTGTTACCCTCACCTTCCTCATATAGTACCACTTGCTTCCTACATGCACGAATTTCTTAATTTTTTTTCTCACAAAAATAGTCATGTATTCGAACCACGTATCTCCTAAACCATACGCCAGTGCCTTACCAAAGGACCGCCACGGTTATGACAACTATTCGCCTTCGTCTTCCACATATCCTACCGCTTCGTTTCTACCTTTACAAAATTCCTCTTTACTACTTGCTTCGTTTCAGAGTCATTTTACGACTGACGGTTGGCCAGTCACTTTCTCTTAATTTAGAGCCCATTCAGACGCTCTTGACCAGATCTTAGTCTTGAAGTAAGCGTCACTGTTTGGCCTTTAATAGGAATTATTTCTAATGACAAGACAGGTCTATCCCTTTTCACTTGTCACAGGCAATTACTTTCTATATTTCGTCCTTCCTCATCAAAACTACATGTCACGACCTCTACAACTATACGTATATACTGCACATGGCTTTATTGGCAATATATATATATAATCGAATTTCGATTTCCACGAATTAAATATAGTGACTAGCCGCCACTGCTCTGACGACATTACACAAAACACTGTCCTCACACATTCACTCAATGCAGAGCTCGCGGCCCATAAATTAACGACTTCTCTGTAACTCACCGAAAGTGAAGAAACAGGCGCGCAGTCGCATGTCGATTGTCTCGCTGCGCCGTGTGTACTGATGAGACATCCATCTGCCGGCAGGAGCGCTGTCAGCTGACCCACTTCTGCATCAGAAAGTGAAAAGTATTTCGGCAGCTCTCACTTCCGACACGATGGCGCGACCTTGGAGGGGATGGGGTAGTTCAGGGACTCGTCGACTCCGGCGTCAGGCAAAGCACGCCCACTTGCAGGGATCGTGCAACTGGGAACGTAGAAATGAGGCCTTCTTGAGAGGCTGATAGTTGCTTAGCTAACCACGAATTCCACTGCATTTTATGGAAACCGAATTTTCATTAGCGTGTTTACGAGAGGTCGCCACTGGTCCCAACATACGCAAAATTACCCAATTTCACATACTCATGTACTTCTCTCTAAGATCTCCCATCCTGTCTAGGTCTCCCAAGTGGTCTCTTCCCTTCATGTTTATTTATTATAATGTAGCACGTATTTCTCGCTTCTTCAACGAGTGCTACTTCCCTATGGAGGTGTCATTACAATTCTGAAAAGGATAGCTCATGTGGTGTCAAATGAATTGGAAAGGCTTCAATAGGAAGTGGTTGTGGCCTAACAGAGGGACTGTCCCTGTATTGCCCGGAGGGAATGAGGAAAACAACTGAAACCTCAGTTGGAGGACCTGGTGTCCTGGCAAAGATATGAACCAAGCACTTTCTGTGAGCTATGACAACCCATTCGGCCACTTGCTGTGGCTGCCATGCAGTTTAGTTCTGTAGAACTTCAGCTTAAGCTTCCTGGTTCTTCAATGACACACAAATATGTCTGGTGCCACAAAAACCACTAAATAAATGAAAAGATAAAGCCATTCAGTTGCCACATGATGAAAAGGGTGTTTTGTCTTTGATAGCATGAACACTGGGATAGTCAGTTCAAATCCCAATGGCACAAATGGATCTATGACAAGTTTTTGTCTGTTGTCTTGTGTCAAGGCCTTGTGGTATGCTGATCCCCCCCGCCCCCATTCATAAGGCCCCGCCAGATGTCTATACGATTCATATTTTCAGAACCTCATTCTGAATTGGTACAGGCCAGGGGGGTCAAATATCTAAAAGGAGAAAATATGAACATGGAATTCAGTAAGAGGCTAGTGAACCCATGCCATGTCACAAAAAAACACCAAAGTTGAATTTTATCTAGTGTTTGGAACCCATTCCCATCCAGTGCTGCTAAAATTATTCCAATCAATCTTAAAATAGAACCCAAACACAGTTAAATCCTGATTTAGTGTTCTTGGTCACTGAAATCTGATATTTAGTGAACATCTTTCCGAGCCCAACCAAAATCCAATATAAATAATGCATTATTTAGCCATATTTTGTTAAATTCAATTTAGTACACAACCTGCATTTAGTATAAGAAAGTTATGACCTGCCAGAACTCATACCAATTCAGTGACTGTGGTTGACATACCAAATCCATATTAATCTTTTCCTTCTGCTGGAAATATTTCCACACTCATTGTGCCAGGGGTGGTAATAGTTTCTCAGAAATAAGTATGCATTCAGTTCAGTAGAAAAGCCCAGTGAAATGACTGACACATATTAAAAGGAAAGTATTACAAAAATGGTTTGTGAATTCATTGCTATATGAATCATTGTTGGGAATGATGGTTATGAAATCTTAATGGGACTGGAAATAGCTTTCTCAGATGAAATGCTGTGGAACTAAGTACATTACATCCACCCATTTACAGTCCTGCAATGCATATATATTGTGTCATTAATTATTTCAGAAATTAATTTGATATTACTGACCATGTAATTACTTCTGAACAAAGAGTTCCTCTAACTGAAGAGTTCTATCTCCTGGGATATATTCACCACTATTTTGGAGCTCTGCTTTCTTCATGCTTCACGCTGGTTTCTTGCTTGGCCAGTTCTTCAAATATAAAGACGGAGGTGACATGTTCCTCTGAAACATCAGCTGACTTTCAATGAAATACAGAGCTTTATATCCCAGGAGTTAAGAGCCCTTCATAAGCACTGCTGTGAGAACCTAAAAAACTAAGTAGTTTTCTTAAATACTTGCATAAAGAAACTATTGTGTAGTGTCTTGCATGAAAACAAGCAGTGTCTTATTACAAGTTTACATAATGCCATTTAATGAAACAAAAGTAATTAACTCTAGAGATTCATTAAATAAGGATTCCCTGTTACAAAACACAGTCTTCTAAGACATGACACCATGTAATCTGGTACATTTTGGGGCAGAAGTGAGAGAAGTGGGGATTCACTGTACTACGTACTGGGAAGGCAGAATGATCAAGCAAAGGAGGATGAGGTGGGCAGGGCATGTAGCACAAATGTGGGAGATGAGGAATGTGTATAGGATATTGGTGGGAAAGCCAGAAGGAAAGAGACCACTGGGAAGACCAAGACGTAGGTGGGTGGACAATATTAAAATAGATCTTAGAGAGATAGGATGGGATAGTATGGATTAGATTGATCTGCCTCAGGATAGAGACCAGCGGAGAGCTTTTGTGAACATGGAAATGAATCTTTGGGTTCCATAAAATGCTGGGAAATTCTTGAGTAGCTGCAGAATTGGTGGCTCCTCCAGAAGGGCTCAGTTCCATGAGTAAGTAAGTACAGGGAAGGGAGAGTCAGGACTGGGGTTATGAGCGAACTAATGGGAACAAGTGCCCCTGAAAGGGATTCTTTCCTCAAGGCAGAAAAGCACCATAACAGCAAAGATGATGGGGGAAAGAATTTGGAACGAAAAAAAAGAGGACATCAATGAATACATTCATGCAAAGTGCATTGTAGCCAGCATTTTCATACATGGTATTTTCAGTTTTCCATACCTTCTGTATGCAGTCCTTTCAGTGATGTATAGTTCTGCAATGGCAGTGAAGTGGGCAAGCACAGGATGGGAAATGCTTGGAATGAAACAAAAGTTGTGTTGTTTGCTGGAAGATAGGAAGTCATGGTTTAGTTTCCTTCTTTATTCAGTCATTTAATCATGTTCTTTTTCAACTACACAGATTATAATACATGAAATGAAAGGATGATTATGAATAACAAATTGAAGCCACATGCAAAAAATGACAATTTGAAAAGAATTCAAGAATCAAGACAAGAATAAGAATTTCCTTCACCAGGAAAATGGTCTGCCATAATCGCAATTTATAACAATAGCCAGTTTTTCACAGTTAACTGAGGTGAGCTGCTCATTCCTTTCGACATCAAATTCTTTTTCAGTGAAAAATGTCGATACACCATGGTATTTAAAATATTTCAGTTCTAATGTCATGTCCTTTTTCACCATGGGAAGAATGGGGGGGAGACAATTCTGCCAACAACTTGATCATGTCAGTGTTGCCAACAACTGTGGCCCTGATGGATCAGGTAGTTTGCATGCTACAGTACAAAGCAAAAGCAGTTACCTAACAACTCTTGAACTTCGACACTGAAAGCTCAATGCATGAGTAAAGATTGAGATGTCCTTTTTCTTGATCTCATCTCAAAAATTCGAAGACTAGCGCGCACCTAACAAACTGGGTCGCAGGAGCAGTATGAATACAGTGATGATGATGTGACAGTAAAATTAAATTCTCTTAGTGTGGGTTGGAGTCCAGCTGGGTCCATTTGGCATGGAGGCCACTGATTGGCCTATAGTACCTGCCCCAGGTGATTATGATGATGGAGAATTTGGTGGAATGAAGATTGGCAGGGGAAACCGAAGTACTCGGAGAAAACCCGCCCCAGCATCACTTTGTCCACCACAAATCCCACTTGAACAGACCTGGGATCAAACCCGGGCCGCCATGGTGGGACGCCAGCAATTAACCACTTGAGCTATGGCGCAGCCTTAATGTGACAGTGAGTCTTTATGTTGCAATCTTGGCACTTTCAGCAGATATAACTGTATCACCAGTTTCCTGTGCTTCTTCCATGGCACACATCATGCAGAAGTACTAATTTCCTTCCCATACATATTGTCATACATAATTAAAATGATTAGGTTTTCTATCTGCATGACATAGCAGAGATATGACAAGTTTTGAAATGAAGTGTCAAGCTTTTCAATTGTGATCTGGACCGGGCTAAGGTGAAGCTACCCCTGTAACAAGCCATGGAGATCCACAGGGTTATGAGATGCCAAAGCTCCCACATCTTCTAGACAGTCAGCTCACAGACGGTGGTGAGGCTGTCAGCCTTATGCACCAGCTGCCCTTTACCCCCAGGAAGATTCTCGGTACTCATTTCTGTTAGAGGCTGAGTCGACCCCAAGGCCATGGTGCGGCTGGGAGGATTATGTCAATTAAAAAATGCAATAACCTCACTGGGAATCAAACTCCTGACCTTCCAACTGTAGCATAGTGCCTCAACCAACTACACAACCACGTGCCCCGGTCTATACCAAGAAACTAGTAATTGTTCAAAGAAAGAAAAAAGTAAATGTATGCAAACTGTTCATTTCCTTTTATGCATTTATTTAAAAACACAATCAGAAAGCAGACTGGATATAAAATGTATTTCATAGTTCACCACCATTCCTGTTCAAAAAATCTTTTATTCTTATAAATATTTAGTGAGTCACATTCAACATGTGTGCACAAGCACATGTTGGTCTTCGTACAAACTGTGGATTACTTCAGCAAAAAGTGGAATGTGTTGACAGATTCTGGTAAAACTCTCCAACACCAAATTTCATGAAAATGCATTCAGCAGTTATTGCACCCCAGCATACACACAGATGGACAGCCACAGTGATGCTAATAGGTACACTTTTGCAGCTTTACATTGTGAACACATTAAAAGAATAAAATGCGCTGAATTTCTTCTTTAACAGTGTGCAAAAACAGACCTCGGAAACTGTATGACCTAATAATTTAAAATCATATGGTACTAGAATTTCTCGAGCAGCTAGCAGTTACTCTGCATTTCAAAATATTTCACTGTTATAAAGTCTGCTGAATGTCCAAGTCGATGCTTCCCACATTCAAATAACCAGCTTCAGGAATGCTTCAGCATCAGTGCTGTTTCAGTCTCTGGGTGGTAACAAATTACCAAATGTTTGTATGTTGTACTTCAATGTTTAATTGGCCAAAACAAATAAACTTGATATATGAGACACATTCAGTTCAGCTGAGAAGAACATATTACGCAATTTGCTAACAGGCAGACAGGCGGTTCAACTTGGCCTGAATGCCACGCAGCCTGTGGATCAAATCTGCAGTGTCTGGTTTACTGTACAGCACCATCAGGCAATTTGATATCACATCAGATGCCTTGGCAAGTGTGGCTCGCCTGAAATGGTTTGAAAGCAAGAATTTGCAACATCACAAACTGCAATCCAGCGATTTTGCAAGCACATAAAAAGTATCTGTCTGTATGAACAAAGCAGCAACAGTCCAGCAAGTTTGCAAAATGCTGAAAGTGTCCTGTGATTATTGTCTTTTGAGACCATACAGATGATGGACAATGTCCAAAATGTCAGTAATCTCAATTGCAATAGCATTCTCAGAACCCTTTAGATTCAGCTAACATGTCTATTTTCATGTTAATAACATTTATTGAATTAAAAAGATTATATTGTTTTAGACTTTTATTATGAACAAGACATGAAGTCACCCGTACTACTACCAATCAGTGTCACGTAACACACACTGTTGTATAAATAGCATTGGATGACGGTTAAATCATAATGCCACTTTGAGACCTGTAGTGCCTGGAGATTTAAAACTATTATCATTGATGATAAAGATTAAATAAGAATGAAGTTCCACACACCTGTCAACAAGGCTCACCATCTGTGGGCTGACAGTGAAACTCTCTATTAACTGAGCGAGCGCCTCCACCAGATGGAATTCATTGCCCTCGGTCAACCACACACGCTCATTTGCAGCAACCAGTCTGGAAGAGGAAAGTGGAACATGCAAGCAGGAAGCATACATGTCATGCTCGTAACTTACGGCTCTAGCAGTTATTCTTATACTAACCTCCCACCTGTGCACACATTCTGCAGTGCCCTCTGTCTCTCAATTCTCCAACCAAAATATTACTTGCATGAGCATTATGGGTGTTGAAATTTCAGTGGAAAATCATCAGTTAGCAAAATAATTACTGAATCTGAACCATAAAATCGACTGAGAAGCAAACGTGTATATGAAACATTTGCCTATAGATTTACCTACCTCACTAACTTGAAAATTTCCAGAAACCCAGATACATTTAACCCAAGGTTAACAATATGCAATAAGCAGTGATTTTCTCCACAGGTATACTGTCATTTAATCAGTAAAGGTGGAAACTGCAATACCAATTCAAACATATCTGCCACTATATACACCTATATAGGAATCATGTCAACCGTCAACACAACAAATATTCAGTTTTAATATTCAGTCTTTATTGCTGCTACATGTTTTGGTTGCACAAGACCATTATCAGGCAGTTATACACAGGAATACGTACAATCATTGAAATACCGATATGGATCCCTATCAGTGCAACACGTCATATTATATACTGACATAAAACTTTTGCCTCTAGAATATTAAAACTGAGTATTTGTGTTGATTGTTAATATACATGGTAACAGAAAATTGTCAGCCTTCTGTATATATACATTTCCTCTTTCCCTGCACACCATCTTTCTTGAGGTCAACACATTAAATTCTGTTCATTTCATAACATTCACACTCAGTCTGAGACTGAGCTGGAATCTGAATTCCTGACTGTCGATCTAAGTCTCCAAGAGAGCCTGTTCGCTCCTGTTGAGAGTCTGATGCTACGGTAGAGGGGACACAACACAACTTGCTCTCACAGCAAGAAGTTTACCTCTCATACACATCCATCAGCGTCATCAGAGGAACACCAAGAGCAACCATTGCACTATGTACATGCATGGTATCAGCATGTAGCCTACATGCCTTCAGCTCCAACTGGCGCACAAGGAATGCTGAAACATTCACCACCAACCATGGGCATAAACAGCACAGCTGAAGCAGTAGGTCACGTCTGCCTGAGCACTTAAGCACACTTCAATGAAATTCAGATCTGAATGAAGAAGGTAAGGATCCTACATTAAAAGGTGCTGGGTGACATGATAACTGCTTTGCACGAAGCTCAAATTATACTTCATCAAATTTGAAAAAATCAGCAGCTCAGCCTACAGTGTAACATCATAGTACAACGAGCACCGTCTTTTGTGAAGTGACCAGTTGCAGTACCATTGAAGTTCACTGGCATTTTGGAGGAAGATACTGCCCCCATGTTCAGGGTTGAATATCAAGCAACCAGCTGCTTGTTTCTTGCTGGTTGCTTGCTTAGTGTATTCTGTGACCCTGAAGATTGAAGCAGTATTTTCTTCCAAAATGCCAGTCAACTTTCATTGGATTTTATTGCATCACATCACAGAAGACAGCAGCTCAAAGCCACCAAATGATATGATTACTGGCAAATAACGAACTGTAAAACAAATGGAATGAAGCAAGAATGGCCTAATGTGAGGCCCTAACCTGGATGGACTGAGGACAACCATGAAAGCCTCAGTCACAACAGATGGTCTCTGGGCTAAGGTCTGAATGTGGCACCTCCTTATAAATGAAATAGCAGTGACTTGAATGTGACATTTGGTCAACATACCAAGAACAGGCACGACATGTTACAAGTTACGTCGGCGCCTGTAAACTTTACGACATGTTTCATGATGATGTTACAATTTCAAAAAATACAAAGCAGAAACTTCATACACCTTACAAACTTTAAACGTGGCACTTGATTAGCTTCACTAATAATATGCATGGACTTGCAAAGTATTTAATCCTTTAAAGCAAAATGGTAACTACATGCACAACATCCCTACAACATTAAAAGTAACTGCATCTTACCCACAGAATGTATGTGTGTGTCTCACATGATTCTCACAATAAACAGCGACTGTTTAAATAAGAGATATCAAGCAGTGGGTCTTTGTAGTGGAGGCATTGTGTTTATTATGAAGTAGGAACTTAATTTTTATAAATATTACTTAGCTGAATATCGTGCTTGAAAGAGTTAATATCACATGCAGTGAGGGAAGCAAAATAACAAAATATGTATAAACCCGGCAGCCAATATCCACTCCACATCTCCTAAGGGGCATCGCGGTACTCACGGACTGGAAAGCAGCGTGGTGAGCCACCATACTCTTGTCCAAGGGAC
Organism: Cryptotermes secundus; assembly: GCF_002891405.2. Lineage (NCBI taxonomy): Eukaryota > Metazoa > Arthropoda > Insecta > Blattodea > Kalotermitidae > Cryptotermes > Cryptotermes secundus. The sequence goes on from NW_019726227.1 coordinate 312,983, forward strand.
TTTATCTTGCTCATGAGCACTGCCATCCTGTCATCAGCCCCAACAGAGCTACAAGCCTGCAGTTCAGTCTCAATGATGTTGAGCCAGATTGTCTCGACCAGGGCGAGGTCATAGTGACCCGAGCAATGAATGATGGCTAGCTTGCACTCCCAGAGACTGAATGGCTCGCAGAACTCCTCGTAAAGCTGGTGACACAAAGACAAGTCCAATTAGAGTGCACTACATGGTTCCAAAGGATTAGGCTCAATCATCACTTATATTTATTAATTCCTTGATTTGTGGCTTACTTAATGACACTGTCAGTAGCTCAGACTACACAGTGTAGAATGGTAGGATGATGAGCAAGTAATGAATTGAAAAGGGTGTTGAAATATGTGATTGTGGTCTAATCAGAGGAACTATTTCAACAAATGTCTGGAGGGACTAAGAAGAGCCATATTACACCTCAGTGACCCAGCCAAGACTTGAAGTGGGCACCTCCTGGACACAAGTTACAAGTTCTCCTGCTTGAGCACACACATCAGTACTGCAAAATAGCAATCAGGTTGTTATGAGATATGCCCTATGGCATGTGAGACTGCACGGCCTGGCAGATATGTACCGATGTTTCAGAGGCACATACTGCCTCCATTTTCAGTATGAAAGAAGGCAAGCAGCAAACACCATAAGATAATATAGGGAATAAGGTGGAGTGAATATTTCCTTGCAAGGCAATGCAAACAAATCGGAAAGATAGTGGCAGTTGTGGCACACCTGTGTGATCTCTAGCAGGCTGGAGTTGAGACGCAGAATTGCATCTTCAGCCAAGCGGTTTCGCCCCTTCAACTTGGTGAGTGCCTCCAGCACCTGCAATTGGGAGAACTGTGTCATTAGATCACAGACTTTTGACTGATAACATACATACTTGTTTGGTTCCATTTTCAGAGTAAAGGGACTATCGATACTAGAGTCTCACCTGCTGCTGGATACGTGCCACATCAATCTTATCCTCAAGTTCTCGCAAGAACACTCCCAGCTGTGGGGCATACCCCACCTGATCACTCCTCATACACACGACTGCACGGGCCAAATACTCTATGCGCTGAAGCAATGTAATGGATGAGCTGCAACCAGAGAACTGACATGTGTTTTGGTTGATAATGGGAGTCAGGAGAGTTGTCAGTACAGTTAATGCGGCACGGGACAGACAGCTGAGGAACAGCGGTTCACTTCCAAGCAGGGGAAAGAGATTTCCCTCTTTTGTACAGGGCTCACACTATTACTGGAGCCAGGGTGCGCAGCTAACCACTCACCTCCATCTAGTGTTGAAGTTAAGAATGTATGGAGTTATACCTCCACCCAACATCATCATAAACTGGTACTTAATTAAGTACATGAACTTTACCTTACATCTCATTCACAACGTCTTGACACTTTGCTTATAAAATGAATATGGATATTGCACAGACATGTGATGTCTGAGACAACAGTAAAAACAATAAAACTGAAATGCCACGATCTGTACCAGACTATATAAAGTCGCTAATGGCAGTCTTTGTACAACACTCCCTTATGCAAATGCACTTCTATGATGCCAATCCTTACAAAAATTCATTTGGCCCTACAACTTTTCCCAAGGACCTCTAATGTAAAATTTCATAAAAATCTGCTGCTGATCAGTGCTTCAGCAGAAACATCCAGGTGGACAGATGGACACAGTATCCCCTAAATATGTTCTATGTTAAATTCATGAACATCAGACAAGGAACGCATAACAGGATTGACATGTCACAATCAGTCACATTTTTGTATGTTGGCAATAGTCACAGAGCAATGTGACTCGAGTTACTAACTTCCTTGACAGGAGTCATTGCATTTGGGAGGGACAGCTTATTCTCCCATGCTGCAAGAGCATGACTATAGAAATATATAACACTGAATGTTAAGGTTATGATGAATGATGAATTCAAGGAGATTTTGAAAGAAGTGGTCATGGCACAATCAAGGGAGGGACTGAGGAAAGCCACAGACAAGCTCAGATTGGAGAGATGGCATCCTGGCAGGATTCAAAGTGAACACCTGGGCACCAGGCTTGAGCATTACCACTACACCAACCTGCTAAGTGAACCAGTGTAGGTATCTTACTGAGTTTCATGAGAAAGAAAGGATGTTTGGAGAGGCAGAAAGAGGTGACAGGAAGACAGAGGAAAAGGCATAAGAATGAGAAACAAACAAGTTAAGAAGGAACAATAAAATACAGGCACACGAAATGGAGCTACAAGTATATGGTTGTCTCACCCAGGACGAGTGGCAAGGTTGTGCAGTATCTTGGCAGCTGCTGCGTGGTTCATGTTTTTCTCATAGTACTTCCAGAGCAGATCACATACTTCAGGGCTCTGCTCTGATTTGCGCACAAGGTACATTTCCATGCTGGGCTGGTGTACTGTGAGCAGGTCACCTGTCAGCTGTTTTGTCACCAGCCAATCAAACACAGCCACGTGCATTAACTCATCCTGTGACTGCAATGCCGATCGAACCAGCCGGTTTACCTGTAAACCAACTCATGTTTACATTAAGCTTGTTTCCCACAATTCATGTCTATTTTCCTCCTACCCAGGGCCCCTGAAACACTGCATCTTCCCTAGAAATGTCATCGGAGACCTTATGCCCCTGTTTCTGTATAGGATATCACATCCCAGGAGAATTTGACCTTAAAATTCATTGTTGTAAGAACATCAAAATTCAAACAGGAAATATAGTTACACTTTGACAAAGTGGGGGGAATTAACACCACCTGCTGAAAATAATAATTTGAATTTAAACTGTACCCAAAACATGTGAAGGCTAGTACTGCAGCTGTACCACACAAGGGGGTGGGAAGTTCTCAGATAAGACAGACATACACTCACTGATATGAGTCATTACTGTGAACAATGGAATGTGTGCGTGGGCAGCGAATGTTACAACAAAGGGGTGCTGGAGGCAGCATGATCCTTACAATCAAATACTTGCATCATAGTGCCATCTTGCCACAAACACAGGAATTACAGAATATGAAAAACCAGCCTATAGGCATTAATACAAGAGGTCAGTGAGAGACTTGGCTGAAAGGGACATCAACAGCATGGGAAGGTATTCATTCAGGTACAGTGATACACCAAATTAACATTTCCAGCTATGGTTTGACTGCAACAGTGAACTAAGTCAACTGCAAGTTTTTACTGCATTTGGGGACCAGTGAATGGAAACACTTAACCGAGGTCACTGACTTGGGATCAGCGAAATCAAACACTAAATCCAGGGACACTTTAAACTGGGGTTCCACTGTATGTTAGTCTCTCTGTTCAGCAGTACAGATTTCCACTAGCCCAAAAGGTTTCTGGCATGTGAATACACGCAGAGGGGAGGGAAGTGCAGCAAGATTACAGTCTTGTGTACTCAGACATGTATCAGCGTTCTACAGGAACCTGCTGTCTCTTATGAAATTCACCCCGAAGATGGAGGCTGATTTATCTCCCCAAATATGCAGTCACATCCTGGAAGACCACAATCTTAATACTCACTTCCATCAGAACCTCACCTGGTCATTGGCTTCACTCTGGGAGATCTGTGTAGTGTCCTGTGCCACGGGGACGCCGGGAGACACCGTCACGCTCAGTGTGTGTCTGCTCGAAGTCTTCTGGTCATACAGGTGATCCAGCAGACTGGTCACCTCCTTGTAGCACTCCATCCTACACAGCATAGTTCGACACAATGAAGTGAACAAACAAGCAGAGCTTGCTTCTCAAGGTAATATTATTCAGCCACTGATAAAATTTCCAGCATTTTATGGAACCTGTATATTCATTACCATGTTCACAACAGCAAGCAACTGGACCCTATCATGAGCCAGATGATACCATCCAAACCACAATACCCTATTTCTTCGAGATCAATTTTAATTCCATCCTCCTCCAACTCAGCTTGTCTTCCAAGAGGTATCTTTCTTTGAGGTTTTCCAATTAAAATTCATGATTTATTCTGACCGTCTTACAGTGCATACATTTATTCACCTTACTCTTCTCTCTTGCACTACATGTTTCAGCACTAAAGTGCCATCTTCAGGTGCTTTTCAATGTATGTCGAACTGCTGCATTGCATGCCCTGTTGTCTTTATACTAAAATAACTAAAATATATATTCGTCATATATATTGCTAAATTTTAAATATTAAAAATGTTAAAACTATTCAGGATTTGTCATCCTTATGTCGTATTTCAGTACGCGAGTCACACCTATCTTCTTCTGTTGGAGTATTCTTCCTACTTTCATGTGTATTTGTAACGTGAAATTGTATTCATTAATACCGCATTCTGAATTTTATTTGTTACGTGTGGTATTATAATGTTTAATACTCACTGTGCTTTGTGTTGTGTCTTACTCCTGACTGCGTGTGTTATACTGCTGGGCCTGCTGGGTATGTGTGTGTGCTGTCTTCGTTTTGATTGAGTTATGATGTTGTGGGGGTAGATGTGGTGGGGGTAGGTGGTGGGGTGTTGTTATGTTGTTCTGTGTAGATAGTGTTTAATTCGTGGTATATTGGGTTATATATTTCTTTATTTANCTGTTATATTTATTTATTTGTGGTCTTGATTTTAGTATATGTTGTAAATTGTTCTTAGTTCTAAATGCTATTTTTAATTTTGTGTCTCGAAATAATTTTGTGATATTTCTTGTTTCTTTTCCTATATATGTGAATGCTGCCCATTTCGTTTTTGTTTTTTGTTCTTCTGAATTCTCTGTAATGTTCTGCTTTTTTGCAATGTTTTGTTTTCTGTTATTTGTAGTTAGTTTTGTAATTATATCTGTGTTGTACTTCTTATTTATGAGTATGTTGTTTATACACACACACACACATACCCAGCAGGCCCAGCAGTATAACACACGCAGTCACAGGAGTAAGACACAACACAAAGCACAGTGAGTATTAAACATTATAATACCACACGTAACAAATAAAATTCAGAATGTGGTATTAATAAATAACAATTTCACGTTACAGATACACATGAAAGTAGGAAGAATACTCTGACAGAAGAAGATAGGTGTGACTTGCATACTGAAATATGACATAAGGATGACAAATCTTGAATAGTTTTAACATTTTTAATATTTAAAATTTAGCAATATATATGATGAATATATATTGTGACATGATGCGCAACAGAGAACCGCCCCCCACCAGCAGTGAAGCGGTGGGTGAGTCAGAGCTCCCCTCCCCCCCTCCACACAGTAACGTAACGCACAACACGCGGTGACGTAAGACGGCGCGAGGTAACAGCGTTGTTAGGCTATACGCAAACACGGTGACGCGGCACCGCTTCCTACTGTGACGTGGCATGCAACAGGCAACAGCAAACAGAATAAAAGCCGGCTGAGCAGTAAGTGTGAGTTAGTTGTAATGTGGCCATCGCCAAGTTCAGTAGTAGTCGAGCCAGTGTGTTATCAACAGTTCTCAATGTAGCAGCCTGCGAGTCGAGTTGACATATAGCAGCAGTCGCGATAAGAAGACCCGAACGCATGGTTACAAGATTTTATGTGACAGTGTGCGATAATTAAGAAGTCAGCGAGCGGAAGACTTATTGTGTGCTTTCGAGACTTTGTGTGTGCTGTAGTACAGTTATATTTGGAGTGTGTAATTCAGAAAGACTTGTATAGCTCCCGCGTTATTAATACGTGAAGACTACTGAAGACAGAGTGAGCTGATTTGCGAATAGGGTTACAAATCGTGAAACCCCGCAACAGTGCAAACAGATTATTGCGATTAGGGTTATAAAGTGTGAAAATGCGCAACTGTGTTATAATCAATTGTAGCCGTTACTTGTAGGTTGTTGAATAAACCAATTAACAATTCAGACGGCGTCTTCATTAACAAGACACGTTACATTGGTGTCAGAAGTGGGATTTGGACTTACACACGTGACCAACACAGATTTGAACGGAAACGCGTTACAATATTTTAGTTATTTTAGTATAAAGACAACAGGGCATGCAATGCAGTAGTTCGACGTACATTGAAAAGCACCTGAAGATGGCACTTTAGTGCTGAAACATGTAGTGCAAGAGAGAAGAGTAAGGTGAATAAATGTATGCACTGTAAGACGGTCAGAATAAATCATGGACATAAATCAGTGCAACAGATCGCTAAAATATAACATAATTAAAATTCTGTATGCAGTTCTAGTCTTTCTCTCTCTGTTACACTATTTTTGATCCGTGTTGGAACAACGGCCACCATGGGCGTTACCTGTAATGCTCACCTCTTGATATATGCCTGGTAGCCCTCAGTGTCTTCAGCTGGCTCCTTGTTCTTGTAAAAGTGAAATCCCACATTCTTGGGGTCGACTTTGGATGCATACACAAGTGCCAGTTCCAGCACTCCCTCATAGAACTGGCTGCTGAAGAACCATTGGCACATCATCTGCAAGTTCACCTGTGGAGCCACGCTCTTGCACAGCTGTAAATAAATCAGTATGTCACCTGTACTGGGAACAGTATAGCAGGAAGCTGTCATAATGCATGTTAGGGAATTACCTCAGACTTTTGCTGAAGGGAATGTAGAAACAGTTGAAAACTAGGCAGGATTATTTTCTCAGTTCATGATAAGACCGAGAAACAAATTTGGAAAAATTTTGATAAATGAGACAAGAAATTTTTCTATTAAAAAAAAGGTTTACTGTAAAAATGTATAATGGCCATATTTTGAAAATATTACAAATGTGATACTTTTGATATTAGATCCCTTTTAGTAAAAAATGTTCATAATCATTGTATTTGAAGAAAAAAGATATTCAATTCTAGGGCCATGTCCTTTTTCTCCAGAGGCAGAAAGCAGGAGACAGAGACAGATTTTGTCAAGGTGATTCCTGCTGGAGTTGCCAACTGTTGTGATTCTGATGGGTCACGCAGTTTGCACGCTACTGGACAAAGCAAGAAGAGTTATCTGAAGATCCTCGAAGTTCAAGAATGGGAAGTCAACGTCTAAATCAATATCAAGATATTTTTCTTGATCTGAACTCAAACATTTGAGACTCACACTGCCAGGATATGCAGATGAGGTCCTGAGCCTGAAATCTAAACTCAGGACTTGCTAAATGGCCCTGAAGACACATCAAAATTCAAAGAGTTTGCAAACCTGCAGAGCCTCCCGTAGCTTTGCCTCTCGTTCCTCTGGGTTCTTAATTGTTTTTGCACTCAGGAGCATCTCGCTTGCCTGCAACAAGGAAGCTCAAGGAACTTACTGGAAATTAAACAAGAGAGACGTGTAGGGTCTGCTGTGACTGGCCCAGTGGCTCCATACAAAAACAACTTCCACTGCTCAGTCGGTATAGCAACAGGCTGCAAGCCAAATGGCTGAGGAACTGGGAGTTGATTTCTGGCAGGGCTTTGGAGAACACGCAGTTTCCTATGCAATGGCCATTGGGATATCCCCCCCCCCAACTAAAGTGGTTTGGGCATGAAACTGACTGCTCATTTCCATGCACAGACAAGGTTAAGAATATATGGATACCTCCACACCCTACATCTTCGTGGTACAGTGTGTAGTTAATTAAGCACAGGGATGACTTTAGCTTTACTTTTATACTTGACATATAAGAACTCAAGTTGGTGTAATTTAGCCTTGAACAATGATTACCAAGAATTTGCCCATCATCAAGTGCTCTAAAGTGAACATGACGACTCAGAAACAGGATCTGTTCTTGTCCACAGGCAGGGAGGTGGAGAGGCCGTCAGTTGGGTCACTAACAAAAAGCTACCTCAGTCATTCATGTGGAGATTAATTCCCTCTAGTAGACACAATTGAGCAGGTGTCTCCCAATCCTTGCACATGAGTATAGACATAGGTCGTGTTTCTGAAGTATAACACTCTGTTCTGCTTGCTCACTGGAATGCTCTAGAAGTGACTCAAACAAGGATACGTAGTCTGTTACCTTGGAGCATGCAGCATCTTCCCTCCTGTACAGACTCGGGCAGACCTCACGCAGCTTACAGCTGATTGCATCCACTGAAGCATTATCATCCAGATATCTGTACACATCAGCATGAATATGCTCATTAATGGGCATGCCCTGCGCTATGTGGTCAGCCCCTAGCATTGAACATGAGATTCCTCAAAAATGGAACTAGTCCTGCTTGAAAAGCTTAAAGTTGCTCTGCTGGTCAACAAGTTCTAGTTTTATGGAACCTGAATTTCATTACTGTGATCACAAGCACCCGACACTGCAATACATCATCCCATTTCTTTACAGTTCATTTTAATGTTATCCTGGTTGTCCAAGTAGAATCTTTCTTTTGGGATTTCCTACAAAAACTATGCATGCATCAGGACTGGAGCAAAACACAATACAGGGGTTGGCACTAAATGGTCCTTGAACCATGACCATTTTTTGTGTAGTTTGCACCTTTTTAAGGTTTTTCCCCCCAGGAACTTTGATTTTGGTACCACACTGCCAAGTTATGAGGGCTCAAAAGTAAGTCACTATGAAAGTGCTAATTTTCCATACATTTAAAACATCACAGAGCCTCAAAATGGCATTAAGCATACAACTTAGCAGTGAAGACTTTTCATTCTCCCTCTACTTGTTGTGTACAATTGGTCTTTGATAAGAATACTGAAAAAATGAATGAATCAATGAACTGAACATAAAATACAGTCAAAATGCCTTACATTTATGAAACATCTCTGTTTCTTGGTAAACTTCATTCTTTTAGCACTTGGATTGTAGTTACATGGTGGCATGCTTTTTCACAGCTTTGGGAATCAATGGAAAACTTTCTGGTGTCTTTATGAGTTGCCATTAAGTGAGTTACAAGGGCAGGGACAGCTCAGTCAGCATAGCAATGGGCCAGATTGCTAAGGAACAGGGGTTCAAATTCCTAGCAAGGGCAATACATTTTTCTCTTCTCTGCAGCATCCAGCCTATCCAATGGGAATCAAGGGCACTTCTCCTGATGGTAAAGCAGTGGGGCATGAAGCTGATCACTCACCTCCATCTTCACTGTTTGGTGCTTAATTAGGCACAGGGACAATTTACCTTTAAATTAAGTGTTGACAAAACCATGCAAAAAATGTGACTGCATACACTTAATCGTGCCATCCTTACAAAGCAGAGTGGGAAATTTGGCAGCACAAGGTTCTAGTTCCTGACCTGTTGATGAGGCTGCTGATGAGGACAGAGCAGACATCCTGACCTTCCAGTACAAGATTTCTGAAATTCATCTGTTGCAGCTGATTCTGCAGGTCCTGCAACAGACCAGAGTTTGACTGATGGCTTATTTCATACTTGTGTTTCAGGCAGTGAAGCTATGTAGCACTGAATGAAACAGAAGGACAAGTGTGGGGAAAGAAAACATTCACGGCCTCCTGTAATGAGTTGTAACAAATATTGTAACATACTTCATCTTCAGTCAAATTATTTAATCACTAATATACGCAGAATGATGATGGACAGCAGTACTGCAATCTCACTTTACTTCAAGAAAGGCATTTTGGATATGACTGTACACGCTCCTACTCAGTTGCCTCACCTTACTAAGGGTGTCTGCTATGACGTGGAACTGATGCTCACACAGTATGCGCCACATGCCCAGTACTTCACATGTATGTGCCACAAATGCTTTCAAAGCATCAAGCGAATGCTTCTCTTCTAACTGGGCCTCCTGCTCCCGGTTCCTCTGGGGTGTGCGGTGATGTAATGATGTTTCAAACGAGTCGTGGCCTGCATGCCGCAGCATTGTGTTCTGCAGGTGGATATTCCTGTTCACAGAATAAAAAAATGGATCACAGGGCTCTCCAAACTTGGGGACACATCCCCGCTGCAATACTCCATTCTTACCACATTCTGCCTTCGGGAGATGTACAGCTCTATGGGAACTGAACTGAAGGGTTCCAGAATTACTTCTGTGTCACAGGAGTTCACCTTGAAGCAAACAACAGCAACGCTGTCAAATGCAAGCAGTGACCAAATGTACTGTCAGGTATATTTGTTGTTCTGACTCCTGAAGGGGTCAAAACATGTAGCACTTCAAAACAACAAGCAGCATCAAATGGGATGTGACACCATGTAATTTGGTAGAAGTCTGCCAACATTTCAGAGGAATCAACCGTCTCAATCTTCAGGGATGAAGGGTATGACAAGGCAGAGAGCGGCAGCTACAGCGAGACAATATTACACGCCACAAGATAACAATACACATGTTCAGCAGTTGCATTATGTAACTAGTCCCCTTATACAGTCACTGGTGCCCTGGCTGAACTGTTAGCCTGCATGTGGTGCAGTGGTACAGGAGGAGTTGGCACTTTACTTACATGACTCCAGAGACTGAGAGCTGTGTGTTCTTCTCCAGGAAGTTCCGCAGGGCCTGCAGGTGGCCCAGGATCCAAACACAGTCCTCTCTTGACACAGAACTGCACAGCTGCAACACACAGGACAACTGTCAGTTGGCTCCCTTTGCTGTTCAAACTACTCTGCTTACACTGAGATTGATACAAAGAAGTCTCAAGGGTCCACCCCCCACCAAATCTCCCTCAAGCTGTCACACCTGTCCCTCCAGTCATCCTGCCACTCTGTTCACATGAATGTTGGCACTGATAGCCTCATTTGTAACAAGTACTTTGGGTTGGTTGACATAGGCCAAAGTGGATTGAAGGCAGGCCCTGAGTACTGTCACCCCCAACTTCCATGTGACTTTGTCCTGCGGCCTCCGTTATCACTACACAATGTGCTAATTCTGCCAACTATCCTCATTCAATTATGATCACCAGTTACAGGAACAAATTTGTCAGTTTCTTTGTACTGGGTATGAAGATCATGCCACTGAGGTCCCCAGTGTAGAACCAGAGAACTGTTATCACCCACCTGACATATATGACTCAGACTCCCAGAAGAGGAAGCAGGATTATCAAGCACTACATACTGTTCAGCTACAATATTATGGAAAATATGTGAACTAGGTCAGGATCTTGCAATTGTGGAGAAACAGGCTTCCATGGTGAGCTTTAGCCTGTAGTAGTGAGCTGTCGCTCTACAGCACAAGTGCTCCATACTCTCAGTACTGACAGGACCAGTAAATTACTCCTTAAAAAGAAACATATAAGTAGAAAAATAACTTGACTGACTCCCACATCTGCTGTTTACTTACAAACTGCATCTTGTCCAGAGTTGCCTTGCTGACAATTTTAACATTCCACAGTGGCCGAACAATGCGTCCAACATACAGGTACAGTCCATTGTGGCGGTGAGAATACTGTATGCTACCCGTGCCAATGCTGGGTTCACTGGTACTTAGGGAGATATTCTGCTGTGGGCTTCCAGTGACGTGGGATTGTGCGTATGGAGTCGATACGACTGTGGGGCTAAATGCTGAAAGACACAGACATGACCTGGTATATGAAACAGAGCTGGGTCTCATGCATCTCACAGTGAAGTGTAAAACTGACAGGGTTAGTGATGCACCCCGTAGAATGGACTCAACGAACTATAAAGTAGACGACAGAGAGATAAAGGAAAAGAAAATACTATTTTATTGAAACAGAATGGACAGATCAATACTGACAGAGGCCTGAGAAAGTCCTACAAGGAAAAACACAACAATATGCCCTATTATATTGCAGCATCACATTTGTTTGTTTGTTTGCTTGTGTGTGTGTGTGTGAGTGTGTAAATATAGTGGTACCTCATTTAATGCTCGTAAATGTAAGGTTTCCCTCATTTAACCTTTAACGAACGAATGTTATATATATCTACAGCAAGTAACACACCAGGGTGTCTGAATGTTAGATTTATCTAACACAGGACATGTGCTCCCTTTGGGAGTGCTGACAGTTTGATCTGTGTTTGAAACCAAAACCCATGCAAGGTCATTTCAGTGGTTCATTCGTTAACTCTGAACAATGGAATTGTTTATCATGGTATTGGTTTCGATACTATTTACGTTTAGATATGACTGTTTATAACCTGGTCAGCCAAATAGAACCCAGCTTTGTTTTAAGAATTGAGGAGGAAACATTCATCTGTGCTCGCATGTTATTGCTGCTAGAGCTTTCAAGGAAGTGTGATGTATTCAAGGATTGGTTTCCAGTAACAAATTATCAGTTAGAAAGTCAGTGTCAGACTGTTATATATTTCTTTATATATTATTTTTATTTTGTGTCTTGGAAGAGGTATAAACCTACTGAGCCAGTATTACTTTGTAAGTAAAAGGCATCTTCGCCACTGCGACTTTTGGTATCAGTGTCGGGCTGGCACTCTTTTCGACTAGTATTATAATTACTTTGCATCACTATTTTGTGAGTATTACCAACAGCTGAGTGTATTGCTTTGTCAATCAACATAATTTATTCAATTTAGCTGGAAACCCCCTTCCCCCAAGATGGCATTTCTTGGGGGAGTCAAAGTTCATCTGGGGCCCAACTGAGTCAACTGGAGCTGAAACTTTCACGACACTGGCAAACAAAAGGGAAACAAAGACATTGTTGTGTGTGTTTGCTAAATAAGAAAAGCAGGAGCACCATTTTCTATTGTAAAATAAGTGTGATGTTGGGCTGTGCAACATGGGCTGCTTTGAGAAGTGGCACATGCGTGTCAGAGTGTGAGGTATCATAAACTGTGAAGTGACGCAGTTCAAACTCGCCTAGAGTCTGAACAAAATATTGTTGTATATAGTGTGATCAAATCTGCAGTATCACCATGTCTCAAGGTCGAACAAAAAACTATGGGTAAGTCCTTTGGAATTTCATAATATATATAATAAAGAATTTATTTTGCATTTCATGGCAAAATAATCACAGTTAATTTTCATTTGTAAAAATTTCTCTTTTGTGCATATATAGAAAATTTTATTGCCTTTCAGGTAGTTTTTAGTTCATATTTCTATGTTGCATGGAACAGAAAATTTGTAGTTTTTTTTTAAAGTTTGCAATGTTAAAGACTTAGGGCCATTTAAATTCTGGCTGCAGAGGGCTCCCGGCAATTTAAAAGTCCACATGTTAAAGGTTAATATCCAATTTCAATGATCCCTCGTAAATGTTTTCAGTCACTTAAGATTTTCCTCAGTTCAGTACTCCTTGAAGAAACCTCAAATGTAGGCTTCGCTGTACTGTACCATTTTACACAGCCAGTGTTTGTATGCATGTACAATGAACATCTATCCATTTAGACTTTCAGGTTGCCATCAGGCACAGCTGCAGCAAAGCGCCCCATCCCTGAAGCCAATAACCTTACCATCTCACTCACCTCCACTCGCCATGGAGTACTGGAAAGAAGGGGATGCAGCGGGGGAGACAACAGCTCTGATCTTGGGTTCACCTCCGTACATGAAGAAGGCACGAGTGGCCCACTCTGCCACCTGCAGGTTCTGTGCGCTTTGCAAGCAGGCCAGTATCAGGCTTGTGGCACAAGCCTGTTCCTCCTTCTGGGCCTGAAAGAATAACTTCACTGCTTCAGCTTCAGGTCCCCGGTTCTCAACCAGCAGCTGGCGTAGCAGGTCCACTGGCCGCAGCTTCTGCAAGATCTCTGCCCCCTGCAATCCACAACAATGGTTCAAACACTGCCAGCAGTTGACAGAAAATGTGTTCTATGCTACATGACAAGCACGGATGTCATTAAAAACAAACTTCTTTGACACACTTTTGACATGATGCATATTTAAAACTAATAAAGAACTTAATGGCCATACTGTGTGATCTGCAAAATGTTGGGTCTGAGATGAGTTTCCAGCTTAAAGACCGAGGATGTGATAATGCGCTGCCTGACAGGGCTATCACACACCTCAAAGGGCACAGATTAATGAGTATGGATCAATGGTTGGATCATGAGTAGCAGGGGAAACTGTAAGAACTCAGAAATAAACCCATTCCAGTGCCACTTTCTGCACCGTGAATCGCATGTGAAGTCCCCCAGGACTGAACCCAAGGCCCCACAATGAGAAGCCATGATCTGCAGGTGAGGTCACGTTCCTTATGTTCCCAAAACACCGGAAAATCAAAGTACTACCGCAAACCTGCTGTGTGAGTATGATGTACTTCCTTGGCGACTCCATGTGCTGCCTGACCACCAACGGAGGATCGGGCATCATGACAGGGTCCTCGGCTCTGGATTCACGGAAGTTCACACTGGGTAGTATGGCCTTCACATCACCACCCTGCACCTCCGCCATTGCCCAGACAATGCCTTCAAGAGGTATCAGAGTCTGCGCCTCCACCAGGTATGGATGGAACGGGTACGGGTCACTTGATAGGCACCACAAGACGTCACGTTCACTGCCTGGTGCCGTCACCAGTAGCAGGTTCCCTAAGCACACAGCATTCCAGATTAGACAGAGGCCTTGCGATTGGGCATGGGCATATCTTACAATTCACTGTATATAGTGATGGAAATGGCATGAAATAATGGACTCAGTAGTACACAAACACTATGAAGAATAAATCCTATTCAGGAGACACAATTACTCATCAGTTGAGAACATTTTAGCATCCAGACTGCTTCGCAAACAATTAATGACTGAAGTCCAATGTTTATGCAAACTATCTCCAGACATCCCGTGAAATCTAACTCACCACACTTATAATGAGCCATGCGCACTCTGTTGGGACGCGATGATGGAGCGTTTGCAGCAAACCCAGGGGGAAGACGTACATGCATCAGCTGCAGTGTGTATGGTCTTACATTGACATTTGTAATTGATCCTGTTGTGAAGTAGAGTCGAACGCCAGTCTGAGTCACTGCCACCAGGTTCAGATGTGAGGACTCATCCGCCTCTATGGCACACACGCTCGCCAGTGGGCGGAAGTTACTGCCATCCAGTGTCCTGTGAGAGACAAATCCATGGCTTACACACAATGATGATTGATATCTCTCTGAAATCAGACGCTGAAGAATTAAGACTATTCAGACAAATGCATGAAAAGATGTGGGAAAGGATGTTACATGACTGCACTGTGAGAGCAAACAATTTATCCAGCAGTTAGACAGACCACTCAAAAACAATCCAAATGGGAGAACATGTAGCTTGGATCAGTGAAACAAGATATGTGCATCCTAATACATAAAATGATACCCTGTATTAATTCCTGGAAGTCTGAAATTCATCCAAATAACATCCGAAATTCCAGTTTCAACCACAACGGAAATACAATACCTCCACTAGAGACCAGCCTGTTAAAGGCTGTTTACTAAATAATTGCTGTTTACTGTGAGAATTTTAATGTTAATGTTATATAGCAGGCAGTACATATACACGGCTATCACTTTGCTTGAGAATGTTCATGCAACTTACTTCACTATGCTTACAGCATACTGGACAATGGTGATCTGGTTCATGCTTGTCACTTTGCTGGTGGACATGCCTCCCCCTCCCAGGTCGAACACCTCAATGCGACCCTTCTCTGTTAGTGTGAACAAGATGTTGCGACTGTTGTCTATGCTGATCTGTGCTATAGGATCCTCCTCGCCAAATGCCAGATTCAGGAACGATGGCACAAGGAATGACAGCGTCCCTGTCGAGTGATTCACCTTCTTGCAGCGCCTCCCGAACCAACTGCCTGCTGCCTGGTAACAATTATAAAGTGACAGTTGAGTCCATACAGACCCAGGGTTCAGCTGATTGCAGATGTTGGATGTAATGTCTGGACCTTACTGACCCATTATGATTTAATTTATTTAGAGTCTGTTTAACAATGCTGTCTATAGCCCACACTGTACAACAGCGGTGAGTAGACCTACTCGACACTGGAACTGCATATTATAATTGTCAGAAGTTTGGAAACTGTGCAGATAGGCATGGAATGGATGGTGTATGGGTTTAGGTATATGGTTAACAGAGGATTTTGTGTATTTAATCCATGATCAACATTTCTGTATGCATGTCACACTCACAGCTCAAGAAAGCCACACGCTGCTCATGACCCACAGTTTGGTGACAACTGCTATACAGCACTGAAGGAAAGGACATTATAGAATAATGAATTTGAAAAGAATGTGGAATGAGTTGATTACGGCCGAATCTGAGGCATTCCCAGCATTTTCAGGGAAGCACTGAGTCAACTATTAGGCTTTTCACATATGACTGTACAATATATAGGAAAATTATAAATAATAAAGACACGGAAAAGTTGCAAATAGATTTCAACAGGCTGGGGAAGTAGGTGGTTGAAAATGAGATGATAATTAATCCACCTAAAAGCAGGGCAGTTTGTTTCGTGAAAGTCCGAGTGATGGAACCACTAAATTATTCATTATGGGACACAGTAATTCCTGAAGTGAGCAGCTATAAATACTTGGGAATAATTTTAAGCAGCGATTTAAGTTGGGTTGATCAAGTTAATTACATGGTGAAAAAAGCCTGGAAGGTACTTCATTTTACAATGCTTATTCTTGAAAAGCAAACTGGTAGCATTAAAAATTTAGCCTACACATCACTACTGCATCTGATTCTTCAATATGGGGCAGTGTGCTGGAATCCTTACAGAAAGGGACAGATAAATGTGCCAGACTGGGCGCAAAGCAGCACGGCAAAATTTGCATATCATAGAAATGATTTGAACTAGGAAACCTTGACACAGCACAGAAAGATAGCTTCCATATGCGCTCTCTTCAAAGCGTACAAAAGAGTACGGGCTTGGAAGGCTATAGGTGATAGATTACAAAGATCTGGGCAGGGTTGACCATGAGAGGAAAATTAGGTGCAGAAAGCAAAATACAGGTAATGGAAAATATTCCTTTGTAAATAGGACCATCCAGCTCTGGAACTAACCACTGGCAGATGCTTTAGGGACTCCCCCTGCAAACCAAGTAATTTTAGGAAAATGGTTAGTTAGGAAAGTGATAAATAAGGCAAAGAGAATGTGTGGGGGAAATCATCAAAATATGCAGTGAAGTGAGGTGAAGGAAAGGTCAGGCTGAACTGTGAGTGCATCAGTTCATGACATTACAAACTGTGAGTGAATCAGTTCATGACATTACAAACTGTGAGTGCATCAGTTCATAACATTACAAACTGTGAGTGCATCAGTTCATGACATTACATATTCCATTAATGTTACTGTTTAGTGTATAGTATGATCATCGTTTTATTAATATTAATTTATATAATTTCAGTTGTAATTTATTTGCATTATATTCCTGTTTGTGTAGTTTTGTGTGCTATGTTTTGTTTGAGCATGGTGTGTTATTTGTGTGTGTCTTACTGTAGTGCCACTGCCACTGGGTAATAACCCCAATCACAGTTTATACAACAATGATACTAATAATAATAAAATCATGAGAGAACCTCAGGATAACCAGTCTTCAGTTGACATCCGAACCCCAGATATTCTGAACATAAAGCTGGACTGCTGTACACTCAACCACAAAGTTCAGTAAACACTGCAGGGATGCAGCAGTAGTGACCTCAGCATCTGTCTGAGGGGACTGAGGAAAACCAGAAACATCAGTAAGGAGAAGTGGTCTCCGTAGTGAGATCTGAGCCCAGGACTTTGAGATATGAAGAAGCAGTAACTGTTATCATTCAACTATAATATTTTATGACACACCTTACATGAAAGCTGAGAGTTGAAATGAATTCTCGCAACTGAAGCCTGTCTCAGTATGTCTGATAATGAGAAGACAAAACTGGAACATATAGCCAAAAATAAAAGTTGACATATACCATACTTAACTTGAACAAATGTGCACCCACCTCTTGCAGTTAATTTCTTTTGTGGCTGCAGTTCAATGCATGACTTTGGCATTCAGAAATACATTTCATAGAATGTTGAAGGTTTTCCAAAAGTTGGAAAGCTTTCACAGTTTTGTGTGGTAAATTGCCAAAAACCTATGTCATACATTCATGTAGTGTTGGTATCTGCATTATCTCTCACAAACTTATGATGTTCCTCCGGAAAGAATATAGCCCCTTGCTGAAACAAGGAATCTTACCTGGTAAACCACTTCATATAAACTCCCATCGCGCCCTCCCAGGAAGATCCGCCCTGAACTGGTGCTGGCAATTGTATTAATGGCAACTCCATCAGTTGGCAACACAAACACGGGTTCAGGCAGCAGATGCATTTCCTCCAACTGACCCAACGGACCTGAAACAGTTGAATACCAGCACTGTTCCAAGTATTAACACAGGTAAGTTGGCATTCTTGGCCTCAGGACTTGAAAACATTTGTGTATCTTCCCTGCCTCTAAGTGACATGTGTTGGAAATCTAACTAAGCTCCAGATGCCATGATAAAACACATGACACATAGGGGAGGTTTATCTGCACATATTGGCTGCAATTCCAAGGTTATTTGCCTAGTATGAAACAAAATAAGCAACTATACTTTTGTAAAAGTACTTAAATGTAAAACACACGCTACACTAGTGGCATGTAAACTGTACATTAACCCATTACTGTTTAATTTTCTCACCTAATCAAATGAAAATGTTTACATTACCACATTCATAATGAAAGTAACCCTCTTCATAACATGTGTGTATAGGCTGTGACATCTGTTAAGCTCCTGTGCCTGTGGTGTTCCACTGGTCGCACAGACGTCATACCTACACAAAATTAGACTACCAAACGAATTTCATTAATACTCATAGCTTATCTCCTTCAATATTGTAAACACTGTGAAAGTTGAACCATCTTTCCTTTCTGACAAGCTGTCGACTTTGTATTCAAGTGTAATCTCTTCCATTACACTGCTATAGCTATGAGTTTTAAAAAATCTGCATTCACAGCAAAGTGAAGAGGGCAGATGTTCTGAAGGGTACAGAACTTGCACAGCTGTGTTGTCCCTCATGATCCAACCTGGGCCACAGGAGGGGGAAATACTGCATGTTGGCTCTGGGCACTACAGAAGAATCCAACTGGCCAAGAGACAACAAGCTGTCGGACTGAAGAAGAAAATCAGAAGTCACATGACATACATTTCTTGATGTCCACAATTTGAAGAGGCTGCATGGTATTGCTAGGGTAATGAGACGGACATTACAATGGGATAGACACGTAGCTTGGATCAGTGAGACAACAGATGTATAGAAATGATTAACAGGCTTTTTTTAAATGCGAAACTTCTTAGACCTCTCAATAGCTGTGAGGATAACATTAAGATGGATCTTAGGCTGTGAGGTCAGTCAGATATAACTGGTTGGCTCATATTCATAAAATTTCTGACCTATGTTTATGAAGTGTCTGGTTTGAATCTCAGCCAGGACATCAACTATCCTGCCTGAGGATTTTTTTATATTCCTCCTTGGTCCTTGGGAGAAAATGCTGGGATAATACATGAAAACAGGCCAAAGTGTTTCGTCCCCAACTTCTCCTCTGTTATAGTTTGATGCTACATGAGGACTGCAGCACGTATACCCATCGATCTATCTGGGACAGGAGGAAGACAGAAATGGATAAGAATCATGTTCAACAGCATTCCATGTGGGATTTATGGTGTGGCGCTGGTGCAGGCTTCTCTCCAAGCATTTTGGTTGGTTTTTTCCATACCAATTGTCATTCTATCAATGCTCCATACTCACCTCTCATCAGGACCACAGTCTCAACCCACTCCTACAATTACCATAATCTAGTTAATGGTACCATGATTCAGTCTCTGCGCTACAAACTGTGTAAGCTGCTGTTCACAAACTCGTGCCTCAGCACTAACAGTCACATACCATCTTTCGTTGCTGAGAACGTAACTCCCAGGATTACAATCTCGACAGTGGTCGTCAGGACCAGCAAGTGCTTCACAAATTTGTGGAACACTCCTGGTTTGGGTTTCGCCAGCCCCACGCTCACAATCGTTTCTCCCAGACCATCAAAGTAGGCCACGTCAGTCCTGAAAGCACATAGACTCCAATCTGATCAACAATATCCCCACAAAATCCCATCACAGCATCACATCTTCTATACAATTTACAGCTGTGGCACTGAGTAGTGATTGCTTTATGCATTAACCAGTTATCAATCAAATGAAACAGGGAAACATAACATGGTCCCCTAGCAACCAGAATACACAGAGAGACAAGCGAATGAAAATGGAGACATGGAAAATCATATGTACAAGATATTCAGTTTTATAGCAGACAAACAACATTCAAGATTTTGAACTGATTCATCCTCAGGCCATCACTTCTTTATCTAAGGACTTATTTGTTACTTACTGACTTATGCTTTACGATCTCCAGGAAATATGTAACGTTGAACAGAAAATATCAGATAGAGAAACTGTATGATTTAGTCTGTCCTTATCAAGGAAGTTATAGTGGGTAAGTCATGTAGCTTGGATAGGAGTGACAACATACACATTCAGAAGTTTGATTAAGGGAATATCTCAGTATGAGGCCACTTTATGACTGAAATATGGATGGTTGATAACATTAAAATGCATATAACGGAAACAGGTTATGCTAATGTCGACTGGAGTGGATTCAGTGGTACACCTCTGAGCTTATGGTTCTCACCACTTTTGTTCAACAGCTCAACATCAAGCCTTACCCATGCTCATAGGTCCACACATAGATGTCACTATCTATAGTGAGCCAGGCTCTGTTGATTTCCGTAAACAGCCCCATCATACAATGGCACTGCATGTCTGTGTCCAGTTATGGAAAGCATAGTGACTGAAGTGAACTGTACATGACAAAGCTATATAATTCTTCACAGCATGCATCTCAATGACACATGTTAACAGAGAGTAATTTACGCTAGTGAACAGTGTGATTCATCCACAGTAAATAAATGCCGGAACACAAGAAATGTTGAAACTACGTGCACCTCTCCAGTGTCCTGTTGATGTTGTGACATTTTGGGCTGTATCTAGGAAATGAATATGTAAACACAGCCCAACCAACATGCATCCAACAATAGGACATCCATTGCTAGGCAACAGACTGCTAAACACATCATACAGCCACAAATATGCAACAACAGGATGTCCACTGATAGGCAATGCATGAGTGGCCAAGCCTGACAACAATACACAATATCCATTGCCAAGAAATTGATGTGTTTTCTGTGTGTGGTCCATGCCGAAGGTTTATAGGGGACAATTAAGGTTGTTCAGGGTTCAGTAGTTGAGAGTACTAGGACAAGAATGGAGCATGTCTTAGTGAATTGTGAAGATTAGTGATAATGCTATGACTGATTGTAATTTTGAGGAAGTGTTCAATAAACCCAATCACCAGATCTAGAACCTGTTATTTTTGTCACGCATGCCGCGCCCCAAACATGACAATATTAAAAGTAAGAGGCTCATATGCTGCTGTATCAATGAGCCTATGTAACCTAAAATAAAAGGTATATGTTGCCACAGAGGCAAAGCTCCAGACATTAATATCCATAATATCTGCAGGTGAGTGGTTGGCTTCCTTCTCCTGCTGGCAGTAGGGGTTGGGTGAGACTGCAGCCTTAACAAGCCTCATGACAGAATAGTATAGATAACTGGCTGCAGCAAATCCAAGTGTTTCGGGAAATCCTGCCCTAGTGCTACTTTGTTCACCACAAATCCCACATGGGCTACCCTGGGTTGTCACAGCAGACCACTGGTGACCATCTCTGCCTGAGCTACGGGATGACCTCTTGATGTCTGCACTCCCCTGAACAGAACCCCATGTACAGTTGGAGGATGATGGAACTGAGGGAAGTCGTAACAAATATACTCTCCAGAAAAGGATACGACCAAAGTGCTCCATCACCTCTGGAGGCAGAGGTACCCTGTTAGTGGTCGTGACATGCTTCACAGTAGACATCCCAGACACCAGGCCATTTACACTTGGGTAGTCCATGTCATTCAAACCGCTCACAGTTGCAATGCCTGCAACACACGTCCAACCTCTTACATTTTGCTGAAGGGGAGAGCTGACAATGAGAATGCTACATAATGAAATTATTCCTCTTAGAAATTAATTTGCTCTGAATGAGATGACAAGATTTATTCAAACAGAGAAACTGAAACTGGCATGGTACATTTCACATCATTATAATTGTTATGATGCATCATAAAGTGTACTTAAAATATAGCTGAAAGTGTGTCATGGATCCTTATATCATCACTGGGAAGTTGCTAGACTGTTTTCAACAAACAATTGGAACCAAAGTTGGCTTACTGGAGATCCTGCTATACATATGCAATTTTTGAGGCATGATATTCCCTCAGAGATGTTCCAGAAAAACAACAGAACCATCTTCCTTTCAATGGATTCACTGCATGTCCAATTCCCAAAATTTAGACCTAAGAGCATGAATCAAAGAACTGCTTGATGCAGACAGCTGACAGAATTGTTAGGGTCATCATATGAACTTCGCTATTAGCAGGTTATAAAACTTCAGGTTCAGTTGCCAGACTTACTTACTCCCCTTTATCCCCAGGAAGATTCCTGGTACTCATTTGTTAGAGATTGAGTTAATCCCAAGGCCACAGTGAGGCTGGAAGGATTAGATCAACTGCAAAATCCAATGACCTCATCAGGAATCGAACCTGCAACCTTCCATTTTGTAGCATAGTGCCTCAACCAACTATGCTACTGTATGCCACCACAGATGAAACAAAGAAAATTGATGAATTTTACCAAACTACTTCACGATGAATATTTTTATAATACTTTATTAATAATTTATTTTTTAACACACGATTACATTAAATTATGTAAATGATTTCAGACTATTTGTATGACTGTGACAGGTATATATGATATTTAACTGGTATGTGAGGTGTTATATTTATTGCTTATATTTATCTTGAAACTAAAGCGCATAATAATCTTTTGTACTTAATATATTTTGGGTGGAATTGTATACAGAAGATTCATGTTACTGATAATTTAAATTCTTTGTTTTAATCTGTTTGTATTTAACCCGTTGCCGTGGTTCGTCGTGTAAGTTTCGTCAGGGATTTAAATCGTCTGGGGGGGTTCGACGTGTATGTTTCGTTCAGCTGCACACCTATGTTATAACGCCCATAATAATTGATGGTT